>NC_059277.1:8569769-8677269 GCF_017591435.1 Portunus trituberculatus
GATCAAATAGAGAGGAAAGTGTTAGTGGCAGAAGTATTTCATTAAGCTATTGTTTGCCGTTCTTTGTTTGATTAAGGTACTCTGCCTCTTTTTGTTTTGTTGATCAAGTTTATGAATTTTTAGCACTGTCATCTTTTTTCCATCAGTCACACACAAAGTTTATATTTTTTTGCATTTGCAGTATTGCTTCCGTCAGTTGAACCGATTCGTGAGGAGAACCCTTGGGCCAGTGCAGAGGTGAATGGTCATGCCAGTGAGGGGAAGAACAAGTCTCTAGGGGAGGAGTGGCTGTCCCAGATCAACCCACAGGCTAAGGTCGTCAATGGCACTGCTTCCCCTCCTATTGGGTGAGTTGGGATGTTGCAGCTTACTTTCTCACTTATTGTTTATTGAAATATCCTTTTGTCTTAAAAATTTTTTTTTTTTTTTTTTTTTTATTTATTTATTTATTTATTTTTTTTTTTTTAAGTATTATTTATTTCACATTAAGAGAATATAATTGTATTGCAATGAGTCAACAACTGACTGCTGCCTTTAATTGTAATTTTTCTCATCTCCCACTCTCTCAGTGTCATAAACCACATAAAACTTTCAGGGAGCCCAGTGCACCTGCCTACCCCATTGCTGTCTCACATCAATTATAGAAATAATAATAATGATTTATTCCCCCTGTTTTCTCTCTCTCTCTCTCTCTCTCTCTCTCTCTCTCTCTCTCTCTCTCTCTCTCTCTCTCTCTCTCTCTCTCTCTCTCTCTCTCTCTCTCTCTCTCTCTCTCTCTCTCTCATGTTTTCACATATGCTTAAGTTAGAAAAAACATATCAAAGAAAATTATACCTTTTCTGATGTTTGAAACATTACATGGTTGTGTTTGTTAGAATGATTTATGGTACTGGTAATGTTATCCTTATCTTGAACCAGACCTCAGTCAGCTTCTGCCACTACTACTGCTACCACCACCACCACTGTTGTTGCTCCACCCCGCCACAACCCTCCACCTCTGGCCCAGCTGAGGTCTGTTTCCCTTGGGGTCACTCCAACGTACGCCTCAATGGGGAGTGGCAGAGGTGTGATGGGTGCCCCCTGGACCAACTCCAATGGGACAGGAGGACCTGGTGCAGTCCCTCCAACAGGCCCTGTGGGATCTGATCCTTTCGAGGCTGAGTGGGCGGCACTTGCAACGAGAAATGCAAATCCTAACAACCCTTTCCTTCCAAACACTGTCACCAAGGCTTTTGAGGTACAAATGTAAATGGCAGTCAGCCACCAACATTGTTTCTCTGAAGATGATTCAACACCAAGGCATTATTATTATTGTTGTTATAGTTGTTGTTAGATTCAAATGCATACCATGATTATTTACCCACAAGGTTGTCTGCCCTAGAAAGGTTCAGTCATGGCATCTTGTTATGTGCATTGTTTTGACAAGACCTTGAGTTGCATAATTTGGCTCATTGATGATTTCTTTGCTCATATTTTTTGGTTGTTAATGGGTTATCGTGACCCACATGCAATTGTAGGCAGCCACTCCAAGAATGGAGGAAGTGGAAGTTGGCTGCTGCTGCGAGACATTCCAGTACTATTACAACTTAATAAGTACAGCACAGAGGCTCGTGTACTTACTGTCATTTTAAACAAATTAATTTATAATGCCTGGATTCTTTTTAACCCCAGTAATAGTTTAGTTACTCAGTGGCAAGAGTTTGGTGTATCATGTCTTGGGTTTCATGAGATGATTAGCTAAATTGACATATGGTAAAGCCTTTTTTGTTTCCCTAGGAAAGGTATATTTATTATTACTTGTTGGAGTAATTAAGAGTCTTCATGCTTTGTGAAGTTAAAGTTGCACAGATTGTATAATTGCTGAATGTGTAATGCAATAGAGATGTATGTTGTATTTGTATATACATATACATAGATTTATATATATACATTAAATATATATATACATTTATATATATATATGTCATACCATATTGGTAATGAAAAAGTGGTTAGTTATAAATAAGGTGTTTTCATGAGGGGTGATGATAATGACGAGTACATATTTTTTTTACAATACCCAGTATTTTTCAGTGTCTTTGAGTGATGAGTATGTTTCTGTGACCCAGGGCTAGCCAGCGCCCCAGCAAAGGCCGACACGGCAATAGTTATGTGTTTTCTGTATTTGGTGTTGGTTTGATGGTTTTTATCTGAGTTCACAATTAATTTTTTGCCTCCATTGCCTGGCCAGCCCTGCTGTTCCTTTCTTCCCTCGCACTCTACATCCCAATCAGTGCAATACAAGTTGACGTTTAACAATACCTCATAGATTAACACTCGGCCATCAAGCACGTAAGACAAAATATCTGTTTGTTGCTGGATGATGTGGATCTTGATTAGCGACTTAGAACAAGGTTTTTGTGTCATGATGGCAGATACAATTGCCATACTTGTCATTGTCAGACCAGCAGCAAAAGTGAAAGGTTCTGCAGTAATTTTAAACTGTTTAATGTTTCAAGGCCATTGGTCCACCTCAATATGTATATTGGAAACATGAATCTATTCTGTATACACTTGTAAATATCCAGTCATGTTCTTTTCATAAAAAAAACCACAAAAAAATTGCTTTTAGGAGTATGGAGGTCCTACTAAATAATAACTCAATTGATGATAAGCTATATAACTAATTTTACTTCTTTATAAAGGAAGTTTTCTCTTGAGAGAGAGAGGGGATGAGCTCTTGGCAGTGTGAACTCAGAGGAGCTGCTGATTGTATATTTGTTTCACATTAGATCATTTTTTCTTTGGATTCATTACATAAACTCTTCAAAGCTATAACCATATCATGCTGTGGATGGGCCTCATGGGACTGATGTAGGACATACATTGCCACTCTTTCCTTCTCTCACCACATTATTTGTAACTTTGTATCTCAAGTTTCCATCACTTTGTCATTTCTCAATGTTCATCTGCCTGTGTCCTTTGGTCCTTTTCAACCAATGTGTCATTGCACTCACTCCTGCACAGATGACTTCGGACTAGCTACTAATGATATTTTTGTTTTGTTATTTTTTTTTTATTTTATATATAATTATTATTTTTATTTATCATTATTATTATTATTATTATTATTATTATTATTATTATTATTATTATTATTTTATTTATATATTTGTTTTTATTATTTGTTTTATTTATTTTTTTTTATTTTATTTTTTTTCCTCCATCATTGTAGTTGTGGCTACACTGTTCCTGCACTTGTCCTGTTTTTGATAAATGTCCTGTGACTTGCACAATGCTCAGAGATGTAGAAAGTGCAGATGTGTTTTCTAGTATCCTCCATTTGCAGTGCCCCAGGGGTGGGAGGAATCCTTGGTTGGATGCAAACTGTCTTATGTCTATTCCCACATTTTTTCATAGTCTGAACTTAGATATTTTTTACTTTTTATGTATACACTGTCATCTTACTGACTTTTCATAAGTAATTACAACATGATCAGTCATTGTAGAAGGTCATGCTTTCATCACCACCACCACCACCACCATCACTGCTGCTGCCACCACCTGAATGATACATTCCTTATAGTTTCTGTGATAAACCCTCATGACGTGTGTCGGGAGCCATTTCTTTCAGGGCAACAAGATTAGGACCTACCATCTTTGTTTTGCATTTTTTTTTATTTATTTATTTATTTATTTATTCATTTTATTTTTTTCATTGATTAAATAGATGACTGTGCAGATGAACAGTGTTTGTGAAATAAGATTCAGAAGATTCAAGTTTGATGCTTTTTTATCATATTTTTTAGCAATGAAAAATGTATGGAGAAAAGAAAATTTTATCATTTAATGGTAACAATTTGATGTCCCTGACTTGAAATTGTTTGCCATTAATTGCCTGCACTACACATTCACCATACATACAATATTGGTGCTGGAAAGAATGAAGATTATCTTTGAAACATGATAAAAGGAGTTTTTGAATGTAACATTTTATATTTTCAGAATTTAATCTTTCTGAATAAAAAAAAAAAGAACATACCAAGGCTTGCATCAAAACCTAAAAATGTGTATATATTTACAGATACAGCATTTGCGATTATCTTAGATTAATTGCTGCTGACAGTGTTTTAAAATGTTATTTTCTTGTTGGAGTTTATTTTCACACAAAAATGTGCATACTACATGATAATAATAAGATGATGGTGGTGACAAGATTTTTTTTTTTTTTTTTTTTTTTTTTTTTTTTAAGCAATAACACAACATGATTGCTTTCCAAGTGTTTACATGTACCAACTAAGGGAGCCTCGTCCTGTCTCAATACTGTTTGATGTCTTGTGAATACCATGAGGGATTTCAACTCTCATACTGGATGTGTATAGTGACCATGTTTCTTCTTGCACAATAAAACGTAACCGAGCACAGTTTCCGCTAGCAGTCCTTAGGAGCGAGACAAGCAAAGGGTAGCAGTGAATTTCCATGTGCCTCAGAAGGGAGGGTGGGAATTGCTTGAAGCTGTGATTGTGATGTGCTTGTGGTGATGGTGGGGTCCAGTGCCCTGTCAGTTTTATGGTGAATTCCTATTAAAACAATATGTACAGTAGATATTAAGGGGTAGTCATGTCCACAAAATATATATATTCTGTTGACGACTTTGTCTTATTTCCATACATATCAGGAATCATCAGACTGTTATTAATAGAATAGCTCTGTATGTTTGGTAATTACTTTTGAGGATGAAATTAATGTTATTTTATTTTTCTTCAAGGAATCATGAGCCTTGGTTGATATTTCCAATGGTTTACAATGACTATATTCTTCCAGAGGCTGATTATTTTTATCCTTTAAGTGCAGGTGTAAAACACCTTCATAGGAATATGTGTTGATGTAAGTGAGGTACATCAGTTTCTTGATGAAGAAGTAACGAGTTTATAATATGAATGATCAGAGGATCATTTGAAGTTCAATAGTGTACCAGAGAGAGCAATGGAAGGTTGAGAATACTGATCAACTCTTGCACTGAACCCAGTAATGATCCCCACTTCCCTCACGACACCCGTACCCCAGCACCCAACACTCCCTTGCCATCACCTACCTGTGTCAATTTGTTAATAGTTGCATGTCTATGTTAGGATATAGATAAAACAATTCATTTGATATGTTGATAGATAAACATTGATAGATGGATAAGTAGGTAGATGGTAAATAAACATTCATACATAGATAATTTGATAGATAAGAAGATATAAATACGAGAAAATGTATATACTCCTTCACCTGTTATCAGTTCATCCTGGTATATTGTAAAAAAATGCACATAAAGAATAGAAATGGGGATGAAGAAATATAGTCCACCTTTTGGATACCTCGTTTTTTTCTTTTTCCGCTGGAGATGCAAGCACTCGTTGTAAAACTATATAGAAACAATTCCATATTTATTGCTTAGGTTGTAATCATAGCTGGACACGATAACGAAAAGAAAGAAGTCACAGTAACCAATGAATCAACTTATAGTCAAGCGGCAAATTTTAACTTAGAGTAGGCAACTCTAGCCATCGTGCCACAGTGGCGGGTGAGTGCGGACAACCAGCCTGACGGAGACTGCGGGAGAACAAGGAGCGTGTACGTGGACGTCCTGCTCAGGCATTCCAGTAAGTAATTCCAAACTGAACATTATTATTGTTTGCTACAAGAACAGCAGTCCATGTGAAGTTAGGCGGGGCATCATGTATGGTTGACTTTGGTGTGAGTGAAGATAATGATCGAGGGGACTGGTTAGCGCGATAGTTAGGTTGCCTCGTTACAGTAATTAATGTATTGTTGATTTAATTGGTGTGAAGTCTGCGGATATGAGAAAGTACCTTGGAGATGTGCCTATAGCGGCGTTATCGTTGTTTACATTGCAGCTTTGGATGGTTATGATTAATGGAGGATTGATTGGTATACAACTATGGGTTTACGGTAGTTAGCTCGTTGGATGGGGATGTGCAGTGTGCATGCATAGTTGTGGCTTAAATTGAGAATTTAGTGAAGTTATTTCTAGTGAGGGCTTACATGCATGAGACAAATTTCGATAAATAATAATGGTTATCAAAGCTTTACTGAATAGTAGACTATATATATATATATATATATATATATATATATATATATATATATATATATATATATATATATATATATATATATTTTTTTTTTTTTTTTTTTTTTTGCGTTGAAAAAGTTTCCTTTAACATTTTTGGACAGTATGTAAATACAATCACACAAGGTAGTTTTAGGTGACTTTTTAAAGGTGTGCCAGTTATCCTTGAGAGAGAGAGAGAGAGAGAGAGAGACCGACACCGCGTATTGTAGTGGTTAGCACGCTCGACTCACAATCGAGAGGGCCGGATTCGAGTCCCGGAAAGCGGCGAGGCAAATGGGCAAGTCTCTTAATGTGTGTCCCTTGTTCACCTAGCAGCAAATAGGTACGGGATGTAACTCGAGAGGTTGTGGCCTAGCTGTCCCGGTGTGTGGAGTGTGTTGTGGTCTCAGTCCCACCCGAAGATCGGTCTATGAGCTCTGAGCTCGCTCCGTAATGGGGAAGACTGGCTGGGTGACCAGCAGACGACCGAGGTGAATTACACCGCGTACTGCAATGGTCAGCACGCTCGGCTCACAACCGAGAGGGCCCGGGTTCGAATCCCGGTGGCGAGGCCAATAGGCCTCTTAATGTGTAGCCCATGTTCACTTAGCAGTAAATAGGTACGGGATATGACTCGAGGGGTTGTGGCCTCGCTGTCCCGGTGTGTGGAGTGTGTTGTGGTCTGAGTTCTACCCGATGATCGGTCTATGAGCTCTGAGCTCGCTCCGTAATGGGGATAGGGTGACTGGGTGACCAGCAGATGACTGTGATGAATTACACACACACACACACACACACGCCCGGTAGCTCAATGGTTAGAGTGCTGGCTTCACAAGCCAGAGGACCGGGGTTCGATTCCCTGGCCGGGTGGAGATATTTGGGTGTGTCTCCTTTCACGTGTAGCCCCTGTTCACCTAGCAGTGAGTAGGTACGGGATGTAAATCGAAGAGTTGTGACCTTGTTGTCCCGGTGTGTGGTGTGTGCCTGGTCTCAGGCCTTTCCGAAGATCGGAAATAATGAGCGCTGAGCTCGTTCCGTAGGGTAACGTCTGGCTGTCTCGTCAGAGACTGCAGCAGATCAAACACACACACACACACACACACACACACACAGAGAGAGAGAGAGAGAGAGAGAGAGAGAGAGAATTAGTTAACCCCTTCAATAGAGAGAGAGAGAGAGAGAGAGAGAGAGAGAGAGAGAGAGAGAGAGAGAGAGAGAATTAGTTAACCCCTTCAATAGAGAGAGAGAGAGAGAGAGAAAATTTGTTAACCCCTTCAATACTGGGACACATTTTTATTCTGGGATTTTTGAACGATTAGACCATTTTATTGGCATTAGGAAGGGTCTATGAAGGTCAGAAGAGTAATGGACTAATGGCCAGTCTTCACTAATTTAATCCCCACAAGTTTCTGAAGCTGCATAAAATCACCAAATAGTAAGCAGAACGAATGTGGAAATGCATCATGCTACTGAAGGAGTTAAAAGAAAGAAAATATTATGAAGGAGATTTGCTTTTGCTGTTGTTGTTATAGATGTTGTGACCAGGACAATACTTAATTTGTGTTCGGATGAGCAGGACGTGAGTACAAGTATGCATTCTTTGACTGGAGGTGGTGTAATCTTCAGCCCTATAGTATTATATAAAACGTAACAGTAATATTAGCAATAATGATATAATGATAGTTCGTAAAGTCAACTGCTGCATGAGAATATAACATAACGATTTTGCAGTATGGAAAAAAAAAAAAAAAAAAAAATATATATATATATATATATATATATATATATATATATATATATATATATATATATATATATATATATATATATATATATATATATATATATATATATATATATATATATATATATATATATATATATATATATATATATATATATATATATATATATATATATATATATATATATATATATATATATATATATATATATATATATATATATATATATATATATATATATATATATATATATATATATATATATATATATATATATATATATATATATATATATATATATATATATATATATATATATATATATATATATATATATATATATATATATATATATATATATATATATATATATATATATATATATATATATATATATATATATATATATATATATATATATATATATATATATATATATATATATATATATATATATATATATATATATATATATATATATATATATATATATATATATATATATATATATATATATATATATATATATATATATATATATATATATATATATATATATATATATATATATATATATATATATATATATATATATATATATATATATATATATATATATATATATATATATATATATATATATATATATATATATATATATATATATATATATATATATATATATATATATATATATATATATATATATATATATATATATATATATATATATATATATATATATATGTGTGTGTGTGTGTGTGTGTATGTAATTTCACCTCGGTCGTCTGCTGGTCAGCCAGCCAGTCTTTCCCATTACGGAGCGAGCTCATAGCTCATAGACCGATCTTCGGGTAGAACTGAGACCACATCAACACACAACACACACCGGGACAGCGAGGCCACAACCCCTCGAGTTACATCCCGTACCTATTTACTGCTAGGTAAACAGGGGCCACACATTAAGAGGCTTGCCCATTTGCTTCGCCGCTTACCAGGACTCGAACCCGGCCCTCTTGATTGTGAGTCGAGCGTGCTAACCACTACACTACGCGGTGTGTGTGTGTGTGTGTGTGTGTATATAAGTAAAGTAGAAATCATATTAATCTGTCAGTAGAGCTATCAAACTACACTAAAAACCCGTATAACTGAAACAAGAGTCTTTTTTGAAAATATAGGTTATGTGGTCACTATTTTTGAAAGTCCACATTTAGTGTCAGGGACAATAATAATGTTTTTTTTATTATTAAGGTCATAACTATAGCTATGGTGCACACCTGGGCATATCAGACATACAGACGTACAGCCATACCGTATTGATACCTGTCTGTCTGAGAGAAAGAGAGACGGTAGCCAGTCGTGAATTAAAAGCATTAGATTCAATGTCTACGTGATCAGAAGTCTAACATGAATTTTTCACTCCAGTCGGCAGAGGGAGAACTGAGCTGTTCGGAAAAATGTCTTTCATTAATGTAACATCAATAGTAATGCCAATTAAATCACTTTTAATTACTTCGCGCCAGTCTTGTTGTTACAGGACTGGCGCGGAGTAATTAAAAGTGATTTCACACCACACACCGGGACAACAAGGTCACAACTCCTCGATTTACATCATGTACCTACTCACTGCTAGGTGAACAGGGGCTACACGTCAAAGGAGGCACACCCAAATATCTCCACCCGGCCGGAGAATCGAACCCCGGTCCTCTGGTTTGTGAAGCCAGTGCTCTAACCACTGAGCTACCGTGTGTGTGTGTGTGCGTGCGTGAGCTTAGATAAGTATACATTCGCACGCTCATGACAAACCACTGCTGGATCATGTCACCTGCCAGCAAATAAATTAATAAGCGTATTGAGCATAATATGTATATGCTCAGTGCTCTCTCTCTCTTTCAAGATAACCTAGGAGTGTGGAGCACATCTAGGTAATGTACTGAACTGCAGACTTCCACACATACTGAACAGGTGGCACAACTTTTTGCTACATCACATACATGGATGGCGGGTGTTAGTCAATGTTGTTTATGATGGGGAAGTTATACTAAATAATTGTCTGGAGTAATATTTTGTCACATTGAAAATTGATCTTGAAATGCATGAGCCATGAGGGGAAATAAAGAGTAGGTGAGACACATCATTAATTCAAACTACCATAATTTGCCAGGGATAAACAGTGATAGTATAGTCCTCTTAATCAGTGAATTGTTTTGAAGAATAAGGCAGTAGAACATGTCACTGCGCAGTTTTGTTGTGGTCAAAGCTGAGAAACAGAGCTGGTCCTTGCAGACCTCTGATGGATGGAACATTTTCCTATTGTATGAATAGCTTTATTAATTCATTATACTAATTAAGCCATCACACTATATCATAAATACAAATTGTTATTAGTAGGGTACAAAAAATAAGTTGACTGCAAAAAGTTATATTTGGCAAATATAGTATTCACAATAACCAAACAGTAAATATATATATTTTACAACATACTAAACTTATGTAAATCTCCTTCCCATAATTCAACATTTCAAGTGATAATGGACTATGTTACAGATGCTTTCATGTAGTGAATATGGAATAATTTCTTGAAAATTATGTACACTAAACTACAGTGATAACAAAACTGTTTGTAGCAAGCAATACTGGACCTTCAGATCATCATATAGTAGCTTAATAGTATCTCACTTGGACAATGTCAAGCATTTTGGCAGTACTCTTGCCTCTGCTGTATTTTATTAATTTGAAAGAAAATTATGTTTTGTCATTTAGTTTGAATGTCTATATTTATCATTTGTGAATTAATGTCATTCTGAGAACAGAATTACATTATGAGCAAATTATGGAAGCAGATTTGGCCAAGTTTTCAAGCATTCAAGTAAAGAAATTGTCAACAAAACCAGTAATGGAAGCAACTGAAATATAAGCCACTTCTGTGAGCAACTTAATCTCACAAGAAATAATTTGTCTTTTGATTTCCCCCTCATCCTGGAGTGGTGAGGCTGGAACACAGTCACACACCTCACACCCTCACCCTGTGGACACACCTCACTGTCTCTCACCACAGTGAGCCTCACCATACTTGTTTAATTCTAGTTAATGTAGTATATTGATTGTGCCTTTCTTTACTTAGCCCTTATTAGTTATAATAAAATCATTGAATATTCCTTTGTGTTAGTTGAAAGAAACTCCACTACTAGATAGAAAAACAAAATGACTACATAGTACAGCAATTAATTTTGGAAAAAAAAAAAAAAAAAAAAAAAAAAAAAAAAAAAATATATATTAGCTAATGAACATAGATATCACTCCTACCATGAACCCATAAGCAAAAATCAGTTGTTGAATTATCACATAATGGATGATGAATAAGAGTATATAATATGTAATAATTTGACTGGCTTAACTAAGCTCCCCTTCAACAGTTCTTTCATTATACATATCGTGTACATGAAGTATTTTTATTGTTTATCCTGCAGAGGTGAACCATCTACGATGCCTGTCGGTTACTACTCTAATGTTGTCTGCTGGAACCACTTCGGGTTCTCTACAACATTGTAAGTGTTGCTTTTCATATTTTCTTTGAAATATTTAAATCAGAACAGTTTGTTGTATAAACTTTAGATAAAACAGTACTTTAAAGATCACTAGTAAGATTTCAGAACAGTATACCTGCATAGTGTGGTTAATATTTTGTAATTGAGAATTTACTAATCAACATTAGGAGGAATTTGTGACACTCAGGAGTTGTGCAATACTCAACATTTTAAGTATTTTCTTGTTATGTGTATGTTTAAATTCTGAAGTCTTATCTTAATTTTGCATACAATACTAGTCATCAGAATTGTTGCTGCATGATGCAAGATGGCACATGATCATTAACAGTCAGCTAGTGCATGACATTTTCATGAAGATGGCCATAATGAACAACTGAGGAGCTGGGATGATTGTGGCCTTGCCAAGGACAAATCACAAGAATGAAGGGCTTGGTTATATTAACCACAACTGGTGGTGAATCACTAGTTGTGCTAAGGCATCTCTGCCACTCACCAATTCATCCACTAACTCAGCTTATATTATTAGTGTATTGTTAGTGAAATTATTAATTATTGCAATTAACTCATTAAAATAACTTACGATAACATCCTACACTTCAGTATGCACAAAGATCTTACCAAGAAGTTGTATGGTATTTTTTCTGATCATGTGATGCCTTGCAATGCACTGCTTTAAATTTAGTCAAGTAATGTGTGATTAATTTGCATTACATGTCTTTATAAACTTTGGAAAAATGAAAGTGAAGAGCAACAAAAACACATAAAAGACAGGCTGTTCTAATCAAACAACATTTCTCCTCCCCTGTGCCACGTGTACCAAATGGTCAACCTTTGCTTCTCTCATACTGGGCGACATGTTTAATGAAGGAACACATGGGGCACATATCAAACTTAATGAAAGCTACAAGGATTCCTTGTATTTGTTACACAAGTGTCAAATTTCCTCCTGTAGGGTTGCAAATTTTCTGTGCAGGTTTTTTCTTGTATAATGCAATTTTACTCTCATTGGCCCACCTTTATAAAATTAACATAACCTAAGAAAGTAAATAAATAAATAACAATGATATGGTCAAACAACTGTGCATTGCTCAGTAAAAGGGGAGCTTCATTCTTGCCTTCAGTGATGCATCTTAGTTATCCTAATAATAATAATAGTAATAAAAAAAAAAAAAAGCAACAAAAAGAAATGTTAGTTATCACTCAGAATGTTACAATTTAAAAGGTTTCATATCAACATTCTGTTTAAACGTGCTAAACTAAGAAGAACTGATGTGTTATGATGACTAGGAAGTGTTATAAATCAGGCTCTAGCAACCATCATGTAGCAGCAGCAACAGGTACTGAAAACGTATGGTAGAGTAGTAAATATAGTTAATTATAAATTATGTTTTATCTAATGTAAATATTAATACTGATATTGCTTCTCTCCCATAAAAACATGAAATGTATAAAATTCTTAACCTCTTTGCATTTCTAGTGTGCAGCATATATGTATCTAGATTTTCCAAATGTCCTATTTTTAAAAGCAACTTCTATGCTCTATCTATTATTTCTTAATTCTCACTAGAATTTGAGACTGTATAAAAATTCAGCTTATAGGTGCCTCTGCTTCAACAAGTTCATTATTCACATATTACTGATCATCAATCATATCAAGTTGCTTTTCGATTTCTTATTCTTATAAGTTAAAAAGATATAATTAATGACACCAACAAATGTAACATCTGATTTTCCTCATTACATTCCTAGTTTTTGTATTGCAAAGTTTGGTATCTTAAAGCTTTAGCCATAATACTACAACTTTATCTGTAAAGTACTTCTGTCTCAAGTGAGCAGTCATAACTTAGTATCTGACCACACTAGACCACTCATCATTACTCACATTAACTATCAGGCATTACCTTTATTATTTAATTGCATTACCTTTTTCATTTTATCACTATCAGCAATTACTTCTTTCAGCTTCACTTTCTCAATATCACCCATTGCCTGTCTCATGAACAGATATAGAATAAAAATATTTTGTCCCTTAGTTTAGATGAACTTTGTCATGATTGATGGTCAAGTAATGTCATGGGTTGTGTGAATTCATAATCATAAAATATTCACATACTATTGAATTGTAAAATATTCATATGCTATCAGGTTAATTATAATTATTGTACTGGTGTGCACGTGATGAGTACAAACTGGAGAGTGCGGAGAGACTGTAATACTTCATAGGTGTAAAAGATGGAGTCTATATCGGAAAATCAAGAGCCTTGAGTGTAGTCAGCGCTCTTTATCATAAATATTCCTAATTGCTTAATTAATAAAAACTATGAGGTAATAATAAAATTGCTTATTCATTAATAACAACAAGTGAGTGAGACTTAGGAACTAAATCACTATTTCAGAGACCAGAATAAATGTTCCATGATAAGGCTTGTCTTGTCTTGTCTCTTATGGCTATACAATATAAGACATTGCATTATGGAGTTCAGCCATAATGAATTCCTACTGAACCAAAGTAACATAGTGAAAGACATGTTGTCATTATATATTTTCTTAGCAACAAATGTAACAATATAAAATTGCCACAACACCAGGAGTGATTTTCTGCATACCTTGTGAAAAGAAGTCAAGTGTATGTAACGTCATTGTGAATTATACCTATCCACCCATACAACTTATCTGCAGTACTGCGAATGAGCATTGTAATATTACAGAATCATAAAAAAATAGCCATTTATGGTAGTAATGTCATGAGATTGTGGATCAGATCAGTGGGGATGCAAATAACTTTTTTTTTTAAATTTTTGCTACATCAAAATGTTGTCTTTTGAGTGGGGCCACCAACAGCCTAGACAACCCTGAGTCTCTCCTCCACAGGAACCACACACTTACTAACCTTAACCAACATCAACAACAGCACATAAATTGTCACTTCCACCAGCACTTCCCACACACAAAAAACAGTAAATTAATCCTGAACATAAACAAGAGGGACACAAGGGTAAGTGGATTCCCACACAATGGAATAGGTGAGTGAGTAGGACTAATGGAAATGCATGATTAAAAAAAATAAATAAATAAAAGGGAGGGGACAACAAACTAGATTTTTAGAATGCCCTGAGTAAGAAGTAGTGTCCTTTCTTGCACCATCATGATGAGGACTCCTCCATTGTTACTATTTCAGGTGCAGGCAGGAGCTGGGAAGTCTCCGTTGCATGCAGCTCGATGCTCTCCCCCACCAATACTGGGGGCTCAAGGACGGGCAGTAGTGCATATGACGATGATGGTGACGTGGTTGGCGGTGACAACGTGACCCTGGACTCGTGGTGAGTAGGGAGATGGTGTGAGTAATGGTGACGGGGATAGTGGTGATACGTGTAAGGGTAGTGGGAGTAGTAGCTGGTGTGATGTGGTGTATGGTAATGGTGATTTAAATCTGCAGCGTGATGATGGTGGGAAGAGCTGTGGTGGGGGTGGCTAATGATGGTCGGCGCTGGAACTTGAAGTGTGGTGTCCTGTGCAACAGAGGCTGAGATGGTGGGGATTGTGATGGAGGAGAACTCATTCTCTTCCATGATGGTGGCTGGCTCTAGGGACTCGTACTCAGTCATGATTGTACTGCTGTCGTCGTCTGCAAGGCAAGGTTAGCTGTCAGTTGTCTTCATAAAGTCAGGTACTTAACGTACAGTCACACTAACCACAACACTCTACACAATGACCTGGGAACTCTCTGTACAGAGGACATTTTTCCTTTGGATATGGTACCCATGAGTTTTTTTTCATGAAAAGAAATAAATAAAATAATAATTTTAACAAAACTAGATTAGATTTCTACAAATATAATTTTTTTGAGTAGTAAGATTTAGTAAAATAGTCAATTTTTTATTCTTTATTAAGATACAATTTATCCTACTAAGATGTACAAGGAGAAATCATAGTATCAAATTAAGTTGGACTGAAAATGAGTGAAAATAGTAATGCCATAAAAAATGGCAAGTAATAGTTGTGCCATGCAGTCAAAATTCTGTACACTTAAGGTTTTATCACATTACTGACTGACTACATTGTTGCTATCGGAGACATGTTGCTGCAAAGCTTTGTGGCTGTAATACAGTTTAGTGTTTGTGTTGAGCACAACAGTAAGTGACACTGTCTTCACCAGCAACACAAATTATTTATTTCTGACAATGAAACTCAAACTTAGACTAAACAAATTGTCATATTAAACGAAAATTTACATTGCCTTTTGACCCTTATCATGAGGCTGAGTTTGTGATACCATATATGCTGGATTTATATAGATGACCCCAATTTTTTTATTGAAATGTTTAGGTTTTAAGCTATTACTTCTGTATAAGATGACAACCATAATGGTCGCCTTGTGCATCACTGACAAACCACAACATGAAGAGCTTTTGTGGCAGTCGGTTCCCTCACTTAAGTATGTTTAAGTATCAAAGCAAAATTAACTATCCTTGTTCTGCACAGTTCCATATATTTCTGCTCTCTGAAGTGGCAGAAACATGCATTATTTTCTTTTCTTGATGACTATGGTACTAATCACCACAGTTTTATTGCTGGTGCCTCACTGGGGCCCCTGGGGAGCCGTAACCTGGCTGTTCCTTCACTTTAGTAAAACTAAATTGTACTGACCCGTAAGGTGTCGTTTACCATTCTACTAGATTTCCAACCAAAACATTCAGTCTATACTACTCATGGTTCTTTAACCCTTATGTTCCGGTGATTAAACTATTTTCCAATATCCCATGACGGGTAAAAATGGTAAACCTAGAAATTGTCAGAAGACTGTTTGAATATTAGTAATTATTTTCTCTTTGTTATTCTGAATACAATGATGTACTTTCTAGCTCGATGTGACCTCTGATAGTTTAGTTATTGCCTTATCAAGGATTTCTCCTCCGCCCGCTGTGTGATCCGTCAAGCAGAAACAGCTCGGTGAGCAATGACACTGCGCAAACACAAACATACTCTCTCTCATCTTGGAAGAGAAATTGTACACTTCCAGAGAGAGAGAGAGAGAGAGAGAGAGAGAGAGAGAGAGAGAGAGAGAGAGAGAGAGAGAGAGAGAGAGAGAGAGAGAGAGAGAGAGAGAGATTCTTTCACCCTTTTCATATCAAGTTTCAAGCAAATAACATGTAGGTATCATCTCTCTCTCTCTCTCTCTCTCTCTCTCTCTCTCTCTCACACACACCCCTTGATCGTCTTCCCAGAACACGAGAGGCACGCCTGCGTCTCCGTGAGCCACTCTGGGTTCTCAATACGATGTTTGGAGTCTGTTCTCCATCACCACTATCTCTGTCTTCTCTCTGTTCTGAGAAAACAGGTGGATCCTCTGAATCATTTTCCGAGTCTTCACTACTGCTGTCTTCGCTTTCTTCAGTTTCTTCCTCATAATCACTGTCACTGTAGTCAGGCTCAGAAGCACTGCTAAATAAAAATTATCTGTCTTGTTGTTGTTCCACAGTGAGTTATGAACTGAGACGTCCCTTCGCTCTTATCAGGGTGTTTTCGACATGGCGGGTCGTTGGGGTTGCTAAGTGTCGCCCTCAGAATGGGAGAATAGCTTCATTACCCATAAATATACAGAGCTAGTGGCAACACTACAGGTGGAAAAAGAAGCCAGATACTTCCACTCGCCATCTGACTCGAGAAACTGCGCGTGGAGCTCAAACATGAGGCGCGAAAATTCTTGATTATGGGAACAATCGCCGTCGCTACGGATGCACTGATGGAATCGTTCATATACGATCGCCGGAACATAAGAGTTAATCACAGTATTATCAACAAACGGCGTTCTAAGAATATTCTGACTATTTCATTAAATAGCAGGTGATGCAAATAAATAGTGTTATATACCAAATCAAATGAAGATATTTCATGAACATGTATGACGATGTGGCATGTCAGGACGGGCGACGTTGCTAGTCCACCTGAGGTGGGATTTCCCCTGGGGGAAGGGAGAGGAGTCAGGTCACCACGCAGGTGCAAATCGACTCACTTCTCATTTGGTCGCCACTATGGAAGGATACACTGATGCATCCTTGTCTGTGTGTTGTACAGCCAAACCAAGAAGTTTGTCTACAGAATTAATAAATAAAGCTTGCAAGGACCACTTTTACCAATAAATCAAGTGAGGAAGAGGACAGCAGATGCAACTGGTATATCTGAAGGCACAGTTACGAGGATTTGTCACAGTGCAAACAAGATGTACACCACACAGCATCACAACCTTATCAGCGTTTCTTTTCCCCACTCATTATATTACACTGGGTATCTCGAGAGGACATAATAGTAAATATTTGGTAAATAAATTATCAGCCTTATTCTTACTTTTATAACCAGCACCTTAACTATATTTAATTTACCTATGGCAACTTCATGTCTTGTCCATCACTTATATATTTTTTTAGAGAAGTCATGCATTAAAATAAATAAAGAACAGTTATTCCGTTTTCCTTGAAGTAATGAGAGATACGGTAGCGTCGCACGGATTATAGGCCTAGCCCTACGGGTCAGTATAATTTAGTTTTACTATAGTCACTATCACTACTGCTACTTTCAAAATACAGCAATCCTTGATTTATTAATCCAACAATTAGCGTATACACAAGTACCTTAAAATTTAAGGAGTTAAGGGAATTAAAAATCAAGGCTATGATTGGCTTAACATAAGCAGTCATAGGGAATTAAAAATCAAGACTATGATTGGCTTAACATGAACAGTAATGGTTTCTGTTAGTCTAATCAGCAAATGATGATGATTATTATGGCATGGCTGAGTGCACCAACATATGCAATATATATATATATATATATATATATATATATATATATATATATATATATATATATATATATATATATATATATATATATATATATATATATATATATATATATATGGTACAGTGGAACCATGTACTCTTTGGGGTCTGAGGGGTCTCCAAGCGCACGCAGATTCAAATTTGGGCCACAGTCCAAGTAAAGGTCGAGCTTCTTTACTTTGGGCAATGGTTCTCTAACAGGTGGGCTCAGATAGGAAGTAGCTAAAAAAGACCTCCTTTACCCCATTAAATTCCTGTGAAAAACTCTCATATATATATATATATATATATATATATATATATATATATATATATATATATATATATATATATATACACACAGTAGAGACTCAATACTCGAACAACTAAATACTCAAACTTTTCAATACTCTAACACAAAAGTTCAATTTAATACTTGAAAAAATACTTGATAGTCGAACGTCCACACACATGTTGTTAACAAAGGCTCCCTGGTGTCTCCCTACTCACTCCGCCACTTGTAACTTGTGCTGCCACGGTCATCAGAATAACATTATCCTGCATTCTATCTGTAGTTTTTCATTGATAAACTTACATTAACACCAAAGGCTTATTAGTGGTGAATATATCAGGTAATCAAATGGCCACACATTTGGTCGTATACAAAGGTCTGTCCTCTCCCTTATCGCAGCTGCGAGCTGTACCCTCCACTATTGCACAAAATTGGTGCATCTACCACTGTGCAATAGCCAAAATTGCAAAAGCTGAATTGAAGAACATATGGCAATCAGATTCACAGTAGGACATCCAAACTGTCATTTTTTGTTACTTTTTGCAGTTTTTATACCATATAATAGTAAAAAAAAAATAATAATAATTATAAAAATAAAATATGGACCATATGTGACTGCATATAGGATGCATCTTTTTCCCAAAATTTTGATTAAAAATATTGTCCTGTGTCTAATATGCTTACTTGAGACCTCCTGCTGGCTAATCTTCTCCCTAACGCTCACTAATCTAACTCACAATCAGGACCTCTACCTACCTTAACTTGCATGCATCATTATTTTATTGCTGGTATTATTATTGTTATTAGTTGTACGTAGTATTACTTTGAAAATGAATGATCATGAAAATGGAAGCAATCTAACCAGTAAGACTGTGTGACTCTTCATAAATATCAACTGATCAGAACCCCGATTTGATGCCAACAGGCAGTGAGGAGTGACACCAAGTTCATGATAATAAAGTTGATAGTGAATGAAAAGAAAAAAATTGAAAAAAAGTTGATAGTGGAAAAAGAAAAAAAATAGATAAACCTGCAACAACAAAAGTGAAAAAACATTGGGGAGCTGTTGCAAAGACTATTCACCAACTCAACAACTGAAGTACTGAACTGATCTAATCATAACAAAACTATTATGGATGCTGGAGGAAAAAGATTGAGCAACAGTGTCTCCTGTAAACTACAAGTGGTAGATATGCCAAGCAACATGGCAATAGAGCAGCAGCAGCAAGGGGTTTTAAGCCACAACCTAAAGAAAAAAATATAAATGTCTGATGACTACTACTGCCATATATATATATATATATATATATATATATATATATATATATATATATATATATATATATATATATATATATATATATATACACACACACACACACACACACACACACACACACACACACACACACAGTGGTACTTTGACGTACAAATTTAATTCGTTCCGTGACGATTGTTGTATATAAAAAAAATCGTATATCAAATCAATTTTTCCCATAGAAATTCATGTAGATAGAATTAATTCGTTCTAGTGACACGAATTTACCCCTCTCCCCAAAATATTAACATGCTTTAAATACCAACCAAATATAGATTTAATATAAGATAAATACAATGTTTATTGTATGCATCATGTAAATGTACTATATTGCCCCAAATAACAACTTAATCCGCAAAACTCGGGACACATCGATAGACGTTCATCACACAAGACTCGGGGCACGTCGATAGACGTTTAGGCATTTATGGGCTATATTTTCGCTATTTTCTTCCGTCTTCTTTGCTTGTAAGCTGGCAACATTCATCAGGAGTAAACATATGCTATACATACGTCACTGTGTCAAAAACTCCCACGATGGATGGTGGTAGCGACAGTGATTTCACTGTGTCCGATTCTGACACCTCTCCCATGCGCCTTGAATGAGAGTGGTATCAGAACGAGAGAGAGAGAGAGAGAGAGAGAGAGAGAGAGAGAGAGAGAGAGAGAGAGAGAGAGAAAGAGAGAGAGAGGGAGGGAGGGAAAAGAGAGGAGAGATACAAGGGGCCCGTTTTCTATCGCTCTATCCAAGGCCGCTAAACCCAATCGAACGCAAGGCCATGACAGCGATGATACCCTCATTCAACCTGTGATATTTTGGTAATCATAGCATCTAGAGACTTCTGGTTTTTTGCATTGCAAAGAGGAAGAGTTGCTTTTGTGGGCAGAACACCATTTGTACTCACCCGTTTATTGAATTTCCAAGTGTAATCAGTATGTGAATATAGGCTATTTTGTGTGTTTCTTGCCAAACCTGCCGAGTTAGCGTGAGCGAAAACTCCTAACTTGCATTTGTATTTGCTGACGCTGTGATAGAACTTCATTATATGACCACTGACAGATACTGCAGTTCCATCCCTTAATTTACCTCAAGGTAGGTTAAATTGATGAATTTTCTAAATGATTATTGTATGCCTCTGTACTGCTTATAGTGCTATATAGCCTACCTGTGAAGCAAAAACATTACCAGTGTTATTTAGATATAAGCCTACTTCAGTTTCAGCCCCAACTCATTTTCCTTGGTGATGTCATATCATTTTTTGCCAAAATATGTGTACTTTAGAATTAGGAATCTAAATGATAACATTAAGACAAATAAGAAAAAAAACATAAGTCATGCAAAGGTCAAAACAGAAAGCTAATGAAACTGACCACATGAATGATATGTAGTTTATTTTTTCACAAGGACTATATTTCCTGTTTTCCTTTGCTGTTTATGTTATGATTAAGTGGATTATATATTCAATAACAAATACTGAATATCTATGCTAACATTATGAATGGTGTGAACTTAATTTTTCTTTGTATTATGACTACTGTTTGCCATAATTATTATGAATATATTTGTGCTTACAATAGACCCTTTAATATTCTATCTATTCATCTAATTAGTAATGCATGTAATATGTAATGCAGTTAAAAAAAAAAGGGGAGGGGAAGAGATAACAGGCTCCAAGGCTGGTCAAGTTAAAGTCAGTACTGAGTGGTGGGGAGGTGTGGCGTGGATGATGTCATCACCCTTGCTCCCCGCGCTGGGCCCTCTCGGATGACATGAGCAGATACCGTATCTGTGAATTTTTCTTACCGTATATCGAATCGAGGGTAGTAATATCCAAATGCCGTAACTGTGAATTTACTGGATAAAGAACTACCGTATAACAAGGACTTACTGTATATTTATTATTATTATTATTATTATTTATTTTTTTTTTTCAAGATTATGGGCTAAAAGCTGTTGCTACTGTTCTGTTGCCATACTCCTTGGCATCATAATTTACCACTTGTAGTTTGTAGAAGATTGTGTAGCTCTATCTTTTCCTCCTGTTGCTATAATAGTGAGGGTGTTGATGTGTTTTGTTGTAATCATGAACTTCTTGTTACTACTCACTGCCAGATGGCATGGAGTCAAGGTGCTGATCAGATGCTATTTATAAACATGTGTAACAGCTTCATAGGCTAGATTGCTTTCATTTTTTATGATAATTAATTTTTAAAGGAATAATACTGGTAATGATAATACCAGCAATGAAATAATGATGCCTGCTGTTAGGGTAGGTAAAAGTATTGACAGTAATTTAGGTTAGTGAGCATCAGGGAGGTAGGTCTGAACTTCACATATTAGAGGCAGGAGGATTATTATTTTTATCATCTTTTTTTTCCAGGCAAAATTTTGGGAAACGAGTGCATTCTATGTGCTGTCAAATATAGTATCTCAATCTGGATGATTAGAAGCTAAGGTTGATGGATAGATTAGGGGAATATGTGAAGAACTCCTTCTTAATAAAATGTGATAGCGAAAGGTGCGATGTACAAGTGTGTGTTTCCATTATTAATTCCAAGGTACTGTGGCACTTAATGTTAACCACAGGATTGCATTTTATTCTCAGTATATAAGACGATTCCTTGATTTAAGAGCCTCAAAATTGGCAAAGAAGCTCCTCTTATATTCCAGCATATATGGTACTTGTAATTTTTTTTTTTTATACCGTGTGGGCTTTTCACGGGAATTTATGGGCTGAAGGGGATACTGTTTAGGGTACCTCCTATCTTAAAGCCCACCCGCTAGGAAACCATTGCCCCGAGTGAGAAAGCCCAACCTATACACCCCGAGTGAGAAAGCCCAACCTACACTCGGACTGTGGACAGGATTCAAACCCGTGCGCTTGGAGACCCCTTGGACCCCAAAGCGCGCATGGTTCCACTGTACCAAGGCGGCCTCTTTGTTGCAACAACTCCAAATTTGTAGTGTGTTAAGTAAGTACCAATCACAACTTAGGATCTTGCCTGCATGCTGTACCATTATTATACATTGTTATATAACTCACAACTCAGTGCTGTGCTATTTAAATTTATAAAGTTGATGACATGCAGCTGTTTCACTAATGAGCATAGTGCTTGTATAATCTATGTACAGAGTTTTGACGAACAGTTTAGTAGATACTGATTTCAGATTTATTCTTGGGCCTCAAGCAAAGATTAATAATTTATGAAAGAAAAGTTAAGCATTAAACATCTAGAATCTAAATTTAATTGCTAGAGTTCTTGAAATAATGATGACAAAGTTATTCTAATTGCAATCTTAAACAGGTTTATTTTCAGTACTTAAAGCACAAGTGAAGAAGTGGATGTAAAAATGATTCCAAGTAAACAAGTACCTTTCTTAAATGTTGATGGCATAATCACATACTGCCTTTCGTTTATTTTTACATGCCAGAGGAATACAAACAACTTTTCCTTTTCCTTTCCTTTAATTTATTTTTAATCTCAACCAGTTACAGTGGCAGGGGAGAGGGAGGGGAGGGAGGCGTGTGTTTTTTTACCTAGTTGTATTGTACAGGGTTCGAGCAGGGCTCATGGTGTCCTGTCTCCATATCTACATTTATTTAATTTTTCCTTAAAGTTGTGCACATAATGTGCTGTAACCACTTCATTATCCAATGCATTGCAATTTTCCACCATTCTGTGTGGAAAACTTTATTTTCCAATATCCTTCACACACTGCCTCATCCTGATCATCTTTTCATGTCCTCTTGTCCTTCCATCTTCTTCTGTCAACAGCACCAGGTCGTCTTTGTCTATCTTTTCAATATCATTGACTATCTTGTACATTGTTATTAGGTCCCCACCTTCTCTTCTATCTTGTAAGGTTGGCTGTCCCATTTCCTTAAGTCATTCTTCATATGTTAGGTCCTTTAATTCCGTCACCATCTTTGTAGCAATCTTCTGTATCCTTTCCAATTTTCTTGTATCCTTTTTAGAGCTCGGACACCATGCCACTGCTGCATATTCCAGCCTTGGACAGAACATGCTTATGATGGTTTTTTTCATCATATCTTTGTTCATATATTGAAATGCCACTCTTATATTGATCAACATTTTATATAATAGTCCAAATATCTTGCTTATGTGTTTACCAGGGTTCAGATTTTTCTGTATGATCACTCCCAGATCTTTTTCCTCTTTAGTCTTCATTATTTGTTCTTCTCCCATAAAATAGTTCCATACTGGTCTTCTCTTACTCTTTCCTAGTCCATTATGTGACATTTGGCATTAAACTCCAATTTCCATTTCCTGTTCCACTCATAGATCTTGTTTATATCTTCCTGCAACAGCAGACAGTCCTCTCTGGTTTTGATAACTCTTAGCAGCTTTGCATCATCAGCAAATAAATTCATATAACTGTTTACCCCAAAGTGAATGTCGTTTACATAAATCTGAAACATAATGAGGGCTAACACTGACCCTTGTGGCACTCCACTGGTTACTTTTCTCCAAGATGAGTATGTATCTCTGATCACAGTTCTTATTTCCCTATTCTTCAAATAATCTCTTGTCCATTCTAGCAAAGTTCCTTGCAGTCCTCTTATGTTCTCTAGTTTCCAAAGTATAGTAATACTCCGCTTAACGAACGTTCGTCTAACGAATTTTCGATTTAACGTACTATATAAAGTTTGACCAAAAAGTCCACACATAACATACAACCACGTCAGTTTTAGCGAATTTTCTGGGTTTGAATTTGTCGGGTGAGGGACCGAATGCGGCAGCTTTGCTGTGATTGGCTGACATCCCGCCTCAGTCTTTAGCATTCCTGGAGCTGGATCCAAGATTCTTTAACAACGTCAGAGGAACATCCTGCTGAAAAATGGCATCCATGAATGCTTGGAGGGAGGGACGGTGACAAGGTTGCTATCATGTTGCTCTGAGGTTGCTCGGAACACCACCTGTCGAGGTGGTGTTACTGTCTTATATGTGCATTTATGTTCACAAAACAACATTTCTATTAGCTTTTTACAAACTTTGCCCCCAAGAAAGGATTGTTTTGTAATAAAGTGAAATCTTACATGGAATACCAAAAAATAAAGCAGAAATGAGATCGGCCACAGACGAAGTGGAGACTCGCGGCAACTGGGCCGCTTCTTCTTCTTCTTGTGACCCTTTTAGCTTGCGTGTTGCTTTCACCACGATATTAAATTTATGTTTCCACTCCTCTATTGCCTGCTATAATTATAATGGATATCATATCTTAGTATTCATATACACTCATGCCATGAGGATAACCTTGACTCCGTGGCACTGAGTGATAGTGAATTACTAATGAAATACCATGGTATTTCATTAGTAATTCACTATTACTCAGTGCCACGGAGTCGAGGTTATCCTCATGGCATGAGTGTATATGAATACTACGATATGATATCCATTAGAGCAAACAATAGAGGAATGGAAAAAAAATCGTGGTGAAAGCAACACGCAAGCTAAAAGGGTTACAAGAAGTGGCCGAGGTGCCACGAGTCTCTGTCTCATCTGTGGCCGATCTCATCTCTGCTTTATTTTTTGGTATTCTATGTAAGATTTCACTTTATGCATTACAAAACAATCCTTTCTTGAGGGCAAGGTTTGTAAAAAAGCTAACAGAAATGTTGTTTTGTGAACATAAATGCACATATTATAAGACAGTAACACCACCTGTGGTGTTCCCAGCAACCTCAGAGCAACCTCGTTACCGTCCCTCCAAGCGTTCATGGATGCCATTTCACGGCAGGAGGTTGCTCTGACGTTAAAGTTTCTTGGATCCAGTTCCTGGCAGCCAATGAGCACTTTTAGGCAGGCTACCAACCTCCACCTGCCAACAGCAACGAATTTTTGTGGATGCTATTTTACAAAGGATGGTATGTGAGCAGAAGGTTGCTATGGAGGTTGTCTGTACCAACATAGACAACCACCAGCTCCTTGAATCCAGCCCCTGGTGCTGGTATTGGCTGCCTCTGTCTCACTCTCTCCCGCTCCGCAGTACGAAGAGGTTGACCTGTATTACTGCTCCGCTTAACAACGTGTTTTCGCCGCTTAACACGTTACCCACGTTAGTGCAATACACTAGACTCTGCCTCACCGCGGCGAACTTTGATCCGCTCCTGCACAAATTACAGTGGAGCCATCAGTGAGAGAATTTGTACGTAGCTCCTCTATCTTCCAATGACTCATATGACATCATAAAAGTAGTGGTACACCAGTGGCCCAATATGCTGCGAAATGTATATATAATTTTTTTTTTTAACCCATGTGGTATGTTGGGGACCAGTCCAGAATGTATTCCCCCTATTTCCATTATTTCCTATGGGAAAATTACATCCGCTTAATGAATTTTCGCTCTACAAACAGCTTTGACACCCCCTATCCTGTTTGTTAAGCAGAGTATTGCTGTAGTCCCCTTATGTTCTCTAGTTTCCAAAGTAGTCTTCCATGAGGGACTTTATCAAAAGCCTTTTTAATATCCAGATAAACTGTGTCCAACCATCCATCTCTGTTTTCAAGTCCTGCAATAGCTCTTGAATAGAAGCTTAATAAGTTTGATGATGATACACATGATCTCCCTGTCCTGAACCCAAATTGTCTGTTTGATATGACTTGCTCCTCTTTTAGAAATTCAACCCATTTTTATTTAATAATTATTTCACACAACTTCCCCAAGACACTTGTAAGTGACACTGGTTTGTGGTTTAGTGATTCAGTTGCCTTTCGTCCTTTAAATATTGGAATTACGTTGGCTCTCTTCCATTCCAGTGAAACTTTTCCTTCATTTATTGAACTTGTAATTATTTCCCAAATTGGATGCAGTAGTTGCTCTTTACATATTTTTAACACCCAGCCTGATACACTATTTGGCCCCATTGCTTTTCTGAAATCCAACTTATTCAATAATCTTCCAATATTCTCTTTGTGCACTGCAATCTCTTGTAATCCTTGGCAATGCAATGTCCTACTAGGTTCTGTGAAATCATCATCTGCAGTGAACACTGTTTTGAAGCTCTCATTCATTATTTCACACATTTCCTTCTCTGTTTGGTATGTCTGCCCTTCTTAGATTATTTTTTCACTTGTTTCCTTGTTCTTTGTTTTGCCATTTATAATTATTTTTTTAATTGTTTCCTTGTTCTTTGTTTTACTTGTAAAAAAGTTTGGGTTCATCTTTGGTTTTATTCACCACATCTTTCTCAAAATTTCTCTCTTCCTCTCTCCTTACTCTAATATATTAATTTCTGGCATCCTTGTATTGCCATCTGTTATAGTCATTTCTCTGTTTTATGAGTTTCTTCTATGCTTTATCTTTTTACCTTCTTAGCTTATATGCATCTAGCATTATTGTATCAAGCATGTATTTTTTTCTTAACTCTATTAACAGGTACAAATTTTTTACTCCTTCATTATACTTCTGTAAGAATGTCATATTTCCCTTATACTGTCTTTCTGTACATAATATTTCTCTACTCAATATCAGCAAAATAGATCCTTGATTTTTCAAAATCTGCTCTTGCATAATTTAATCTCTTTCCTTTGTAGTCATCTCTGAAGCCTATCCCATCTTCCTCCTAAATTTGCATCTCTAATGTCACATGATCACTTCTTCCCATTGGACTAAGGTATTGTATGATTGGAGGGGGCTCTGGTTTCTTTGTGAATACTAGGTCAAGCAACAATGGTTCTTCTTCCCCCTATACCTTGTTGACTCCTCCACTGATCCATTGCATTAACCATAGTCAACTGTAACACTTCCTCGCTCCACTGCCCAGCATTATCCATTACTTCCATCTCTCTCCCAGTTTACTTTTTTTGCAGTTAAAATCTCCAACTAAAATTATTCTTCTATCTCTTCTTATCATGTTATCTAGGCACTTAATTACCTCTCTTTGCATATGTCTTTTATGTTCTTCAGTTCCCATGTATTAGTCTTAGGTGGCTTAGTCTTAGGTGGCACACATGTAACTATAATTTTTCTCTTCAATTCCTGTTCTGATTGTTACTCCCATTACTTCGACTTTGTCTTCTCCATATTGCACATTGTCCACACATATATTATCACGAACCATTATTAGCACTCCTCTTCCCCCTTTATCCTTCCTGTCTCTCCTCCAGCTATTATCCCTCCTCTTTAAAGTTAACATTGATCTGCTCTCTTAGTTTTGTTTCAGTGATGCACATTACATTTGGCTTTTTCTCCTTCAAATAATCCCTAACCTCCAACATGCTTGATAACAACCCATCTATATTAGTATGTCACTCCTAATTTCTTGCCTCCTCCACGACCTCCTCTTTCTTCCGTAGGTACCATTTCTTTAGTCTCATATCCTGAACCCTCCAGTAAAAATTCTTCTTTTTTATCTCCATCCTTTTCTCGTGTTTTTTCCTTTAGCTTCACTTCTTAGCACTTTCTCCTTTTCCCTCTCTTTATCCATATATCCTTGTGTTCAGTATCATCAGCCAACTTCCCTTTCCTAGCCATAATTTCCTCTACTGCCACTTGGGATCTCATTCTCACTTTCATTGATCTCCTACCCCTTTCACTGTATCTTCCTAGCCTGATCACTTCCTCCATCTCCTGGTCTAGTTCTTGTGTGCTGTCTTGTACTTGTTTGATAACAGTTTTGGCCAATTCTCTCTCTCCACGTTCTCTCATGAACTTATTTGGATTTTTCTTTTCCTTCATCCCAAAAATCCCGAAGCTTTTGTTCTTATCCACTGTATCCCGCACGAGGTCTTCTTTCTCATTAATTACTTCAATTACAGCAACTTTTGTGTTTTCCTGAATTTGTCTCTTTACAACTTCTGAAAATTTAACTTTTTTCTCTTCCTGCTCTTGCTTCCATTCATCTCATAGTTCCTTCAGGTTGTTTTCACTCAATCCACATTCTACCCTGTCCACAATCCCATCCTTCACTTTAGCCTGTAAGCTCCTGAAGGAGCTTTCGTAGTCTTGGCATGTGGCTTTTTAGTATGTCATTTTGTTTCTTTTTTTCTTGTCTCTTCTTTTAATCCATGATTGATTGCACAAACCTTCTCACATTCTACCAATCTCAATTTCAGCTCTGTTTTCCTTTCTCAGTCTGTTCTGTTTGTCCATTAGATTCAACATCACTTCCTTCATTTACCTTAATTCCCTTTTTACATTGATCAACCTTATCATACTACCTCGTTTGTCCCTGAATCCAGAAAAATCCTTGTCCATAATATCCTCAGTTAGTTTCTTTAGTCCAACAGGAGTTTCAATGTACCATTGGTTTTCACACGTTGGCGTAGGTTTTGATTCCGTCATACGTGTGTGTGTGTGTGGAGGGGAACACTAAGAGCATGATTCATCATGTAGTGGCAGGAACCACTTTTTTTTTGTGTGTGTGTGTGTTACTCCTAACACGAGTGAATGCTCATATATTGTATACCGAGGCAAATTTTCCGAATATTGTGCTCATAACCTGATTTGCTCGTAAGCCAAGACTCTCGTATGCCGAAATGCCACTGTAAGCTCTACTTTCCTATCCTGGATTATAGTCAAAATGTGACATTGGGGATTGGTTCTTTTTTTATAGGGTCTCACTTCTGTAGAATAACTGATGCATAATCATCAAAATACTTACAAAGCATGGGTTTTCTTTCACAGCCAGATTTTCAACTATAAATGCTACATATCACTACTGACACCCACACACTTAGGTTACTGTACATACATATACACAAATTTGAGTGTTGTTCTTTGATCCAAGAACACAACTGCATCATATAACAGATTTGTAGTCAAATGTGAATTGGCAAGTAAAGCACTCAAATTTATACTACACAAGATTCTAAATTAAAGTGAATGAAAGATTTGATAATTCCACTGTGTGCCATACTTAGCTGTATGTACTAATTTGTGATGCAATCTAGGTAGGTAATTTGACCAAATACTTTTCCTAAAACATGCAGTGTAATCTGTACAGTATATATGATGCATTGAAGGGAGATTGGAATCTTCCTTGAATGCATTGTTCAACTTTAATGAAACAAGCTACTGTCCCCTCCACTTTTGTTCATCACTTAGCACTGTCAGTGTGTGAACCATTTGGCTGATTTGACTTGTATTCTGCAAGACATGACCCAGTCAGTATAAGTAGGCAGGATGGTAATGAAGGGACTGGCAGGATTTATTTCTGATACGAGTCAAAACAGAAAAGTTCACAGCAGGCGATTCATTCACACATTGGTAATGCTGAGTAATGTGTGGAAGTGAACTCTTCATGACTGGATCTATGAATGTGCATGGATATGATGCAAGTAAGACTAAAAGGGCAAATAAGTCAGGTTTATGTATGTTGATATTCTGGATTTCTGTGAAACAAGGGTAAGAGTGGAGGTGGTCAAGTAGTTAGGGGTTGATGATAGTAATGATGAATTGTGCACATAGTAAGACAATGTAATTTGAAGAGAATGCAAGAGCAAGAAGGAAAGACTTTGAGAGAAAAGTAACATGATTTTATGGGGAAGCTTGAAAGAGGAGGGAATTCAGCACAATTATCAGAATATGAAAGTAAAACAGTGAGGTCGTGATAATGTGCAAGAATAAAGACAGCTGTTTGAGTGGTAAGGTGTGACATAACTCAAGTTATAAGAAAAGTGGACGGTAGGGTGAAGAAGTGTGGCTTCTGAAGAGAATGAGTGTGTGAACAAACTAGTGTGTTGTTAAGGAGGTGTTGCTGAACAAACTACTATGCTTTTCAACAGCTGTGTTACCTCGATTTTCTCGATTGTCTTGGTAATGAAGTGTTGGATCACTACTATACTTTGCCACAGTATATTTCACACCAAGCGCTAATTTTTCACTGCACAGTGCATTGCCTCATTTTGAATATTGTCACTCTGTGTGGATCTCTGCAGCAGAGTCTCACTTAAAGCTTTTAGATAGAGCATTCAACCAGATTAAATTTCTTCTTCCTAATCTTGAGATTAATCTTCGGCATCGTCGTTTGGTTGGATCATTGTCCTATTTCTTCAAAATCATGTCTAATTCCAACCACCCGTTGCATTGTCATTTGCCTGCCCCTTCACTACCAGCACGTGCTACAAGACAATCCTTGATCATGAATGACCGTTCCTTGTCTGTGAATCGATGTAATACTTCACAATTTTCCCCAGTATCTGCTAGACTCTGGAATACAATTCCCAACGAGATTGTTAATTCTAGTAACATTGAAGCATTTAAAAAACGTGTGAATACCTTTCTTCTCTCTGAACTCACTATCTCTTAGATCTCTACCAATCTTCCTATTCTGTTGTTCATTCCTGTTACTTCCTTTCACTTATCGGTGAGGTGCCGCCCACTGGGCCTTTGGGTTTATGCAGTTATGCTTTCCAGTGGGTCGCCTTCATTGACCTCATAATAATAATAATAATAATACCAGAAGTGTATGAGTAAGCTGCATACTCTTGAGAATTGAGAAAAATTTCCGATATCCGGAGAAGGCATTCGGACAGTCACTACTACGTCACACCCTAGCCCCACCCACCTCTCTTCCCCTGTATGTTCCCTCCTCTCTATCACTTGTTATCCCCTTCCTCAACAAACCCTCCCCCCAATCTCTCTCTCTCTCTCTCTCTCTCTTGGAATTCAATTCATTTCAATTTTGCACCAACCAATGAGAAATATATGGCACTCCCACTGGTGCATCCATTAAGCCATTTGTTTGCCAACATTCTCGTTCATTATCAACCTTCACGTTATCGTAACCAAGGCTTTATTTCCACATTATTTCACTCTAAATAAATGACAAGTCTACGTTGGTATAACACATTTTTTATATACTTCAGGAAAATAACGTGCACCGTAGGATATGAATCCATGAGAGAGAGAGAGAGAGAGAGAGAGAGAGAGAGAGAGAGAGAGAGAGAGAGAGAGAGAGAGAGAGAGAGAGAGAGAGAGAGAGAGAGAGAGAGAGAGAGAGAGAGAGAGAGAGGATAGGGTTTGTTGAGGAAGGGGATAACGAATGATAGAGAGGAGGGAACATACAGGGGGAGAGAGGTGGGTGGGGCTAGGGTGTGACGTAGTAGTGACTGTCCGAATGCCTTCTCCGGATATCGGAAATTTCTCTCAATTGTCAAGAGTATGCAGCTTACTCATACACTTCTGGTAATGCACTGTGCAGTGAAAAATTAGCGCTTGGTGTGAAATATACTGTGGCAAAGTATAATAGTGATCCAACACTTCATTACCAAGACAATCGAGAAAATCGAGGTAACACAGCTGTTGAAAAGCATAGTAGTATGTTGTTAAGGGAGGAAGCATTCCTATTAAAAACCTATTGAAAAAGTAATGTAATGAGTATAATCTGTATAATCTAGTTTTATATACGGTATGGATTTGGTAGGAACACAGTCTTGTTGCTATCCTTGAAATAATCTAAAGATAAACAGACCAATCAGCAGATGAAACTATGCACAGCCCAATATGTTAATATTTTCTTCTACTTCCAGGTGGCAAATCCACAAATCCACTGAACCAGAGCACAGACAAGAGAGGCATATCTCCATTCAGTGGTCTCAGCAAATCCATAACATGAAAGAAAGCTTGCTAAACAATGCTTATCTGAGTTACACTACATCTCCATTATTAGAAGACCAAGGAATTATGGTGCTTGCAGATTTTTAATGAAGAATAATATGGATTGCCACTTACCTGAAGCTCAAATTAAACCCAACAGGTAATAAACTAATATTCTGATATATGTACTTACTGTAGTGATTTTACCTAATATAATGTTTAAATTATTCCACTAGGGATTTCAAGAGTAGCATACATCTTAACTAACATATAATACTGCTAAATGTACTTCTACTGTAAGAGGCTGGGTGAATTTACAAGGACAAAATTTCACAAGATACAGTGACATGAGGTGTTTAGCTGGTGTGATATAAGACAGGAGGTGCAAAGGCTCAAGTACAGTGAAGAACAGGTGGGTACATCAGACTAGCCTGTGTGTTGCAGGGATTGGGCCATACCACCATGCCTGACCTCCCCACTCAGGTTGTGAGTCCAAGAGGAACAACTTAGGGTTTAGAAGGTTAGTTCTGTCTTTATGGAATAGGATGGGGTGTGTCTGAAATAAGAGAGGAAACTTCTAATCACTATGATCAGTGGGACCACCTGCTGCTTAGAACTCATGAAGGCTTGCAAGTTGATGGTGAATCATCATCAGGACTCTCAGTAAAAACAAATAAGAATCCTAAATAATATAAAAGTAAAAACAAATAAGAATCCTAAATAACATAAAACCATGGTATAAAGTAACTGATCTTAACAAAACCTTCAGATTCTATAAAAAAAAAAAAACAAGGGCAGAAATTAAGACCCAGTGTCAATAACAACTATCACTACATCCTAGAAAATGCTACATGAGGAAATCCAAACAATTGAACAAACTAAAATCTTAAGTGTCTATTCAAATTCATCAGCAGCTACAAGACTGCCTCTCCTCCTCACCTTTCATGATAACAATTTCCTCCCAATGGTGTTGAACGAGTACTGTTATATCCTGTCTTCTCACATGCAAAATAAATACTAAAGAAATCATAAATTGTGATATTTTTAGATTTATACATTTTAGTGATTGACTTCATAGACTGCATTAGCATGACTAGCTGTGTTTAAACTAGTAACCAAGTAACTCCTCCTTTTTGGCATTAGCATGACTAGCTGTGTTTAAACTAGTAACCAAGTAACTTCTCCTTTTTGGCAAACTGAACTACCAGCAGGTTATGTACATCCATGCAACATTAACTTGAGTGAAAGATTAATTTTGCATATGGGAAGTCATCACTGAAGAGGTTTCAGAGTAGCATTAAAATATCCATTAGAAAACACAATTTACTCTATTATTTACCAAATATTTAAGATATGAATTGTTTCTACATACCAAATATTCAAATATTTAAGATATGAATGAATAGTTGCTACAATGTTTTCAAAATTGGAGTGAATAATTCCCTTTGAACAACAGGCTAACATCACATGGAAACAAAAGCATGGCGGTATTAACTGTCTTTCGGCTAACATCATTAAAATTAAGGTTTGTTGGGGGATTCATTCATTACATTTTCATAATGTTCCAGTACCATCAGGTCAGGGAGGTATTTGCAACATAGTTTCATTGCATTTCAAATTTCTGAGTTAAAAAAAAATTTAAGCGTTTGCTGTTTAGAAATGGAGAATTACAACTTTGAATTTTTAGAGGAAGGAAAAAGAGGCCTTCCCCCAATTAACTCAGCTTACTAGTGTCCTGAAACCTCAGCAGCCTTGCTTTGCAATATATTGTACTTATAAGTTACCAAAGCAGTGCTGTGTCTCACTGTGCTCTATCCACCTTGCACTAGCCTCAAATAATGTGATTAGTATGAAGCACAACTCAGCCACAATGTGTAAACCTGCCTAATAATTGAAATATCATACTACCAATGCTTTTTTATGAAAAAAAAAAAAAAAAAAAGCTTAAAGGGCTAGTCTAAAATTTCAAGCTGTGTAATATGCATTTGTAAATATTTTTACCATTGGTTTTATAGGCTGTGTTGTATAGTTTTTTTTTTTTGAATAATGAACAAATTATGACAAAGCTCATATCAAAGTCACTGAAAACCTTTGATGATGGTTAATTTGATGGCTCACACAAATCTCTTGAAAATTGTGCTAACCACTTCCTGTTATCACTAAACATTGCAGCCCTCTCTCTGAACTGAGGGAGCCTACATGTAACCCATCACAGGAAGGTACACATGCATGAATGTATCATTATTCATGAGCTGACAGTAACACAAGAACATCAAGAATATATAAAACCTGGTACAGCATGCACCAGATTGCCTACACTTTGTGATGGCCCTACGAACTTTGTCCACACTTGGCTTTCCATTCAGTATGGAGTTCTTATTTCTGGTGTATTCTGTAATCTCCATATAGTATCTCATTTCCAGAGTGAGTGTTCCAGCAGAAACCAGGAACACATATAAATCTGTTAGTGTAGTAAATAACAACATGGTAAGACCTACCTTGGTTACGGGGATCACAGTCTTCCTCGATGTAAGGTGCACCAGCGTGCTCAATCTGCACCACCTGAGGCACCTGCAGCAAGTCTGGCTCCTTGGCCTCCAGGGAATGACGGGACGGCAGTGAGCTGCAAGGGAGTCTTCATTGAGAGGACCCAAACTCATCTTAATATCAGTATGTACTTCTTTAAGCCACTGAGACATATAATTTCAAGTAAACCAACATCTAATGACACTCATACAATATCATTAATTATTTCAGACATTTATAATAGTATAAGAATATACAAAGATCTTTTGAGCTCTACTCTTAAATTTGAAGTAAATGTAATGTATGTTCAGTGAAATTTTGTTTATACACATCACCCAATAATGGATGATAATTAAAACATGTTTTATATCACTTAATCTCCACTTATGTCTCCATAAATTATAATGATAGCATAATGTATCATGGTAGCCAAGTTACTGAGAAGGATTGTAATATATGAGCAGAGTATAGTGAAGAAAGAATTCTCAAATTCAAGAATGTGGCCAACAAGCCACCACATACAATTTTTATTTTTTTGTGGAGAGAGAGAGAGAGAGAGAGAGAGAGAGAGAGAGAGAGAGAGAGAGAGAGAGAGAGAGAGAGAGAGAGAGAGAGAGAGAGGAGGTGGGGGGGGGGAAGCAATACCTTAGGGTAACTCGTTTCTTCATTCTCTGAGAGACGTCAGAGTTGCCTCGGGTCATGGGCCTCTCAAAGTACTTGTTAGTTGGTGTGTTGGGTTCAGATGCCTGTTTGTCAACCAGGATGGGCTTGGGCTTCAGAACTGATGTGTAGGGTGGGGGAGCACCAGGAACCTGTTGGTGGAGGTGAGGGCCAACTGTCCTGTATTTGTTACATTCAATGTGATGTAGTGCAAATTATAAGTTTTCACATTTATAGTGGATGTAGTTCATCAAGGATTTTGTCATCAACAGGATAAATGGTCAAAATAACATGGGATATTACCAGAGGCTTTTAGAAAACAATCCTGATGATACAGATTGTGAAATATGGACCTTAATCTCATCTCACAAAATATCACCCAAATTTTTTTCTTACTTTTCTGGTCTTTTCATTACATAAACACCAGTAATGGCCATTTTTAGTAAAAATGGCACAAAATATCAGACATGAATTCAATTCCTTGCTAGGTGAAAAATCAAATATGAAAATTAAAATCCACTTATGAAAAATAACATGAAATAATTATTTTTTATTCTTTCATAAACTGAAATGTCCAATTATAATCGTACTCAAACTTGTTTCCCTTAAAAACTTCATTCCAATGACAACAACATTATTTTCTTAAGTTCTCGAAAATTACTAGGGTTGTCAAACAAATACAATAAGGAAGGAAAGGACAGACTCACCTTAGTAATCATCTGCTTGGGAGAGAGTTTACATTTAACACAGGACAGTGATGCCTGATGTGGCCAACGGTTGTATCTGAGTACTCACAGTCAGGGAAGATGAGGGTATGACAGTGGAGGAGCTGGTTATTGGGGTAAAGGAGGTGGTGGGGCCACTGCTGCAGCTGTCAGGGGAGCCAGGAAGGGGAGCAGAAGAGGTAGGTGTGGTGGGAAGGAGACCCGTCACAGGTGGAGGCAGAGCCAGAAGGCGTTTGCGATCTTCCATGTACAGGTCAATTAGTTGGTCCAATTTAGACTCAATATCATCAACCTGAAAGAGTTTTATCTCTAACATCCTTCCTGGAATTATTGGCAAAAAAACCCATCAGTAGTACCACATTAACATTGCTGAGTATGTGAAAAAGCTGAAATCCTAAAAGAAGTATAAAATATCCACAAAAGATCCACCTTTATGCTGTCCACTTTCATACAGTACACATCAACCATTAGAGTCCCAGCTCTCACCTGTCTTTCCACCTTCACGATGCGAGAAGCAAGACTAATCTTGGACTCGTACACATCCTTAGCCTTAGATCCTTGCTTCCCAAGGATCTGGTCCAGCCTGCAGGGTATGTAGTGGGTGATTAGGACACAGAAGTAATAGGCTTCCATTCAGACCCCTGCTACTTTAATATAATTGGATTAGCTATTCTTGGTTAAAACATAATTTGCTACTTGTGGTTTTCATGCTTTCATTAAGTTACATTTGCTGTCAACATGGCCAGCAGTTATTATACAGGAGCTCTGTTTAATAATGCATAGACTACATTATGTATCAGGTTATTTTGTCCACTACATTCAAAAATGGTTTTGTAAAATGCCAATGTAGAGAGCAAGGGAAAAACTAACCACCAGCCCAGGTATCAATGAGGGTATTCAAGGTAACCATTCTTTAGCCCTATCACTACAGCTTCCTTGAAGGATCGTAGCAGGGAGGAGTGACTTTTAATCTACAGAAACCAAGGGATGAGGTTGCAGATTGCAAATTTCTAGTGGCATGGTATGGATTAGTTTGGAAGCACCTACATTTTTACTACAAGATTTTAGTATGCATGTTGTTAGGTTATGGTTTGGTGTGACAGAGGTACTCTTGGATAAAGTTTAGTGTAACGTCACATGCACAAACCTTTTTTAATGGGACGAGCAAACGTCTTTAAGATTACTTCAGGTTCTCCAGTGACTAAACCAAGGCATTCTAGTTACAGTATTGCATGTACTGAACCAATACTTGTGCATCTTCACTATTCAACAAGAGACATCAAACTGCTGTGAGGTCCTGGAGTTTTTAAGGGTGAGTAGTAGTACTGTTTTATGGCATGCAGAGGATATTCCTGAGGCATGCAGTCATTGACATCAAAGTTGCTCACGTTGGTTCACTTCTCAAGTCTATTAGTTACACAGTCAATGGGGACATGTCAGGTTTGGTCTCTGTGCAGTCTTGTCATTTGTTGCCTTTTACCTTCATGAATGAAGTCAAGATGGTCGGTCTGTAAAGCTCATGTAGACAAGGTTCTTTAGTGTTGTTTTTTCTTCTGCAGGATATTTCTGGCTTTCTATGATTTCCCTTCCACAGTGGATTCACCCTTACTATCCATCTTTTTGATTATTATGAAAATAACCATAATGGTTGGTTTAAATGTTACAGTACTATTGTAAGATCATTATGATGCAACAAGATATCATTACTTGCTTGTAGACAATTATGTTGTTTGTGCATGTAATTAAGGTTAAATAGGTGGCACATATGTAACCATGACTCTGTTTTTCATGTGTGATATAGGAAGACTATATAAAATAAACATTTACAACTCCAGTCAAAAGTATCATTTCATATTGTCACTTTCTCATTGCATTTTACATCATCAAAGCACGCACACCACAATCGAGGGGACACGAAGCAATACGGCTTTCTTCAGTGCGGTAAGAACAAAATACATTTTTTTTTTCCCTCTGAGACACTGAGGAGCTGATCTGTGAAAGTGGGATGAATTAGCCATGAGAGGTCGTTGCTGGATCTGAAGCCTGGCAGGCAGGGCACTCAAGCTCATAGGTCAGACATGGTAACACTCAGGCTGCAGGTGATTACCAAGACCAAGTGGATTTTAATCTCCCTTGGCTGCCCTTATCAGCTATCACTACAGTCGTATACTTTTCCATCTCATGATCTAAATAGGCAAGTGGTATGGGCACATGTAAACTTAGTACGGACATCACAATCAGTCTTCCACTACCTTCATTCCTTTCCTCAACCCACAACCATGCAGGAAGGAATTTAGGGTTCTAAAACATCTTTAAACACCAGAGGGAGTCACATTCATTTCAGAATATGCATACAAAATAGAAATATCAAGTTTCAGGTTTTGTAAAATCTTGTCAACCTTGATACACATATATTGTGTCTGTCACCATACCATGAAGAGAAAAAAAAAAAAAAAAAAATATCCCTTGAAAATCTCATTGGTGCTTATTCTGCATCCTGTTCTCATTACTGAACATTACTACAATGATATTAACTACTTTAGGTACATGATTTGCAGCAATGCAAAACAGTAGGTACACTGATAACACAGATACATCATGGAGAAACACCTGGGTACATACTGAAGTACAGTCATCATCTCAAAACTATTTAAGAATTCAAGTCAGGCTCCAAAACAATTGATGCAAAATGTATGTACCAGTCAAGGAGTCTAATTCCTAATGGCCTGGCACTCACCTCCCGTGCAGGTACTTTACTCTTGTTAGCAGATCTGCATGGCCCGAGGAATATTGTTCTATAACGTCTTTTACATCATAGGGTTTTAGGGCCTCTTTGAACTTACGCCTGGCAAGGAAGTACCTAATCTGAGGAAGGGAAAGAGAGAGTGCGACAGTTTAGGATGAGGGGAGCCTGAAGTTTAAAGACCCATAAGGCTATTTTTCCAACTGTATTTAATTAGAGTCTAAGGAGTTTATTAGTTAAGTTGCTGGTTTATTTATGAACAGGCACGATGAATTTCTCTGATTCTTCTATAATGATTAAAGAATTCGTTGCAGTGCTATTAATTGTGAGGTTTAAAGTTTAAAAGGAATTAAAAGACCTCTTACAGGGATAAGACCATATCAACTATCCTTGGAATTAGATACCTCAGTCAGAGAAGAATGTCTTATTCAGTTAACACTCATTTCTTCAATTAGACGATGAATGTCTTATTCAGTTAACACTCATTTCTTCAATTAGACAAGACTAGATTAGGAAGATTAACCTTGAAGTCTGGTCCTATCCACATGTAATGGCTATAGTTTAGAGGTGTACACCTCCAACACCTTCAAGTGATCAGATGTTTCATGTCTCTCCGCAACACACTTCATCACAGAAGGCAAATGCTTCATTTCTCTCAACTTATAATGCATAGGTGTACAATTACTGTTCCTCCATGAAACTTAAGATATTTATTACTAATCAAGAATCCTGGAAAAGAATTCAACTTTTATATATATATATATATAGAGGTCTGGAATACAAGAAGTTAGTTAGACAAGGATTAGGTACATAATTTATTACATATGAAGGAAGAAAATGCATTATTTTTATACCGCTTAAATTTCAACAGGTTAATCATCTGCATTAATTTGTGCACATGACACATTCCTGCAAACCTGAGGGTGGCTCAGGCGGGGGGAATTCCAGATCACCGTCACAGTCAACAGTCAATCGTCTTGGTAACACATGACTTCAAGGAAGAATCTTGAAAGAATAAAAATTATACAGCAAATAGTAACTTGCATCAAAATTTTGCTTCACCAGCTTGTCAGTGTTGTACTCAAGTGAAATAAAAATGAACTATTGAGTTGCTGAATAGTCCAAAATTCCATGAAGTCACAGTCTTACAAGTGTTATACAGTGAATGAGTCTATAGTCATATATTCACAAATAAAAACAAACATCACCTAACAACCTCTGCACAGTTGCAGAAAATTTCACAATAAATAACTAGTACCTACTTAACTACAGTATCCACAAAAAGTATGCAGAATATGTGGGGGCTGTGAGTGGGTTGGATGTCATCAGAATCATCATGTACATCAGATGACAGTCTCTTTATGTCTTGCTTATTTGTCAGCTCTGTCCAATACAAGTCAACACTAATCAGGTAGTTTCATGTCGCAGCTGTACAAGAATCACCACAGGGAGGGTGGCTTTGGTTTGGTTTCTTTTCCTTTTATTATATAATGTCATGCCATTTTACTAATGTAGACTTATGGAAGATAATGAGTCAATGACCTAGTATAGAGCACAGAGGCATGGCAAGAAGAGAATCTCCTCGACTCCTGGTACATACAACAGCTCCCCTTACTCATCACTTGTGCCTCCTTTCATAGAGACACTGGGCATATGGCCTTGTGTGTGTTAACCAAAAACATAAAAATTATTAGAAATGGCTACATGTATCTTTTGCCAGACATGTTAACTTTCTATGGCATCCTTGACTCCAGTATCTTTATGTATGACAGAGCAGAGTTATGAGGCACAGGTGATTGCCAGGCAAGAAGGCACACATCCTTTAAGTGGCCTGAGGATTCTCTATACCTAAATACTCATCAAGCTGTAGTTTCATGTGGTCTTCAAAATTCAAGAAAAGAACGTCTTGCCGAAGCCAGCACAAATACCTCAGTGCATGAAATTGATATTAATTTGACATCATGAAATATTAATAAACATAGAGAAAAGTGAAATACATTGTCTTCACCCAATTCTGCATATTTTTTTGGAACTGTAATATGCTGCTTCTCTCTGTAACTATGAGCAGCAATGTGTTGCACACTTTATCATAGCCACTGGCTGGGACCAACACAAAGCATCCTATGCAATGCTATCAGAACAGTCTGCTGCCACTACCTCCAGCAAGGAGCTGTAAGTTCTGCTTCTTGTTTTCATATGCAGACTATTGGCTTATTAATGACAGAGTTAATGCTTCATACACCACAGGAAATGTGCAGAGATCTGGAGGAGGAAGGTTTTGTGGTGGGCCTCCGCCAAAGTACTGTAGACAGTAAAACGCACAAGATAGTTACTGAATCTGGCTGATAAAGCTTGCACATATCATCATGCTTGGATTTGAATGTACTGTACACCAGTCTAGAAAACACTAGTTGTTAATAGCCATTTAAAAAGTTGGGAAATACTGTTTACATGCCAAAAATGCTCAAGTATACAGTAAGGAAGGCAATCAATTTTGTGGCTTGACATCACCAAACAATAGAATTAAGAAACACTATGCACAACATATCTGCATGCATTCCAAAGTTAGTAAGAAGAAAATGCTCCTGAACAATGGAACTAATGACTAATCATAAGTCCTGTAATGAAAATAGTTAATCAAATTATGCTTTACCTTCATACAAACTACACTCATCATTCATTTCCCTAAAATGCACATTTTGAATAAGAAATATTTTCAAGTACATTCTCTTGCAGGGATCTCAAAAAGAATTTTAATTTATCTGAATAAATCCACACTACTCTGGTACACCTGATTCTCAACACTGCCATGATTTAGTCACACATTAGGATATTAAGGTGCAATACAATGCTAAATGTGCAGCCTTTGTCTCCCATTCAGTGCTGACATGCATGGTACTTTTGCTGTCTAATCATTAGGTTATTAGCCATTCTGAATTATAATGAAACTAATCAAACTATATGTATTTTGAAAACCATCTTGAGTTTTACCATAAATCATCCTTTTAATTAAAGAAAAATTCAAATAATGGCTTAGGCCACTGCAAAAAATGCATTCATTATAGTGCATGTATTTGAAAAATGTATAAATGCAAACTTTATTGGCTACACACACAAAAAAAGACCATTGTTTCGTAAGTGAATGGCAAACTTTGGCAAGTTATAGTAGAGATAAAGACAAACCCAGGAAATCCACATTATGTACTATGAGGTAGTGTTATTCAAACCAGAAAACACGAGTCTGAATAAGGTATTAATAAACAGCAATCAGCAGTATGCACAATCTAGTTATGAAGAGGAAGTTTCACACTACAAGAAATTCACACAAAGTAAAATTTTCTAGAACATTAGTTGGGATGTTTGAATGATAAAAAATGGGTGGAAAAAAGGAAAAAGATTTTTTTTTCTATTTAGTACTATATGAAAAAGAAGCAACCATTTCATCATTTACCAATGACAAAATTAAACCAGCTTTTTTTGTTCCATACAAAATTTCAACAGTGTATTATCATTAACCTGTATGGTGTATTATTTGGAGCATGTGAGTAGTAGTTACTGTAAGTCAGGAAGGTTAATAATGCTTTCAATATAGTGAAAACATTAAAAATCATAATAATTTTTAAATTTTAAATGTTACTTCCAATAAAAAAAGTGTCATAGACAAAATATTAAGATATAGAAAGGAAACATAGTGAAACAGATCAATGATAGCACAGATTCAATCCTGACAAGTGTAATTATAATGTGTACTGGTGATGAAGGATTAACTAAGAAACCTTGGAACAAAAATATCAATGAAGAGAATATAGGGACACTGAAATGGGAATAAGGGGAGGAGAAGGAAGGAGAAGAAGAGATGGAAGAAGAAAGGTGATGGAGGAGGAGGAGGAGGAGGAGGAGGAGGAGGAGGAGGAGGAGGAGGAGGAGGAGGAGGAGGAGGAGGAGGAGGAGGAGGAGGAGGAGGAGGAGGAGGAGGAGGAGGAGGAGGAGGAGAGGAAGAGGAGGAGGAAGAGAGGAAGAGGAGGAGGAGGAGGAGGAGGAGGAGGAGGAGGAGGAGGAGGAGGAGGAGGAGGAGGAGGAGGAGGAGGAGGAGGAGGAGGAGGAGGTGGGAGAGGAGGAGGAGGAGGAGGTGGGAGAGGGAGGAGGAGGAGGTGGGAGAGGGAGGAGGAGGAGGCAGGAGAGGAGGAGGAGGTGTGAGAGGAGGAGGAGGAGGAGGAGGAGGAGAGGAGGAGGAGGAGGAGGAGGAGGAGGAGGAGGAGGAGGAGGAGGAGGAGGAGGAGGAGGAGGAGGAGGAGGAGGAGGAGGAGGAGGAGGAGGGGAGGAGAATGGTGGAGGAGGGAGAGGGAGAAGGGAGGAGAAGGGAAGAGGAGGGAGAGGGAGAAGAAGGAAAGAGAAGGGAGAGGGAGAAGGGAAGAGAAGGGAAGAGGAGGGAGAGGGAGCAGGAGGGAGGAGGAACAGAGACAGTAGCAATGGGGATGGTTAGTAAAAGCAATAGTAGCAGTGGATGTGGCGTCAGTGAGGTACCTCCCCTGTAGTGTCTTGACCCGAGACAGAAGGTCCACGTGCCCTGCTGAGTACTGCTCTATCACATCCTTCACGTCGTATGGCTTCAGCGCTTCCTTAAACTTGCGTCGCGCAGTGAAATATTTGATCTACACCCGGGAGGGGAGACAGTTAGTGTGCTGGACAAAATCGGGGTTAATGGGGATTGTTTGAAGACCCTGAAAAGAAAATTCTACAGGGAGATTGACTAAGTGTAACCCATATAGATGTGGAAAGTTGAAAATGAGAAAAGAAAGCCACCCAAGTACACACACACACACTGACATTGTTGTGATACAGTCTTGTGAGTTTATATACTGCCCTCCACAGCAGTTTGCTGCAGGGGGGGAGCCAACAGATCAACAGCAGTCAGTCAAAGCTTCCTGCAAGCCAACATCAAAACATTCCTGTGGGATGTGATATTTACTGCAGGTTCACTGGTAATAATCAATTGATGGAGGTAAAGGTTTTTACATGCTATCAAATCTCAAGATGGTACAAGTGCAGTTATCAGGATTATATACTTTATCTGATATTTGACTTTGCTCTGCTAATTTTCCTGCTCTTAAATGTATGTGAAAAATATGGAAAAAGTGAAGAAAGAGTTTAACCTCCAAATTCTGAAAACCATACAAACAATTGTTCCTTAAAACTAAAATACAGATACAAGGAAATCCTTCCCATACTATCTATGAAAAAAAAAAAAAAAATGTATCCAACATTACTGCATAGCACTGTACTTCCAATTTTCCATAAAACACATCAAAATAATTCAAAATCTACAAAAGCTCAATGTGGTTTTTTATTTCTTGTTAGACATTACTTGGTCTTTTATCTCATTGTTGCTGTTGTCTCATCAACATTTCTTCCTTTTGTGAAACCATCCAAGGCAGATGGTGTGGGGTGTCACTCACTGCACCTCTTCTAATGGTCATGTGAATGCCTGAAGTTTGAATCAATCTTCCTGGATGCCTACAAAACTGGTCCACAGGCTATAAGCACACCTGACACCACTGATGATGGACTTAACAGATTTAATAGCATGCAAATGTAAGATTTCATCCAGTATTAATCAAGGAATCACACGATCTGCTTGATAAATCTTAAGAGTTTAAGATACCTGTACACATCATTCTGCACATGTTTGTGAATTATTAAAGCAGAATGCAAAAATAAAAAATCTTGATTTAGCCTTTAAACCTCACAACTCTATCAAGAAATATTCATTAAAATTTTTATCCTACTGCCAAAACATACAACAATAATTAAATATTGGAGGGATAGAAAATATTACCATGAACACAGTGTCTCTGCAATGCTGCTTCCAACATGTGGTTGGTGTTGCTGCCACCACTTCAGCTGCCAATCTGTGCCACCATCACCATCACCATCACCACCACCACCACCACTACCCTCCCCACCATGCTCACCTTCCTGATGGCTCTGATGGCTGCCTTGTGTTGGTTGGTGAGCTGCAGCACCCGAGGTTGGTCATCGTCCTCGTCTATAAGGAATGACAGCCTTGTGAGAAGCAGAACTCATAAATGCTCAAGACTACTGCCCTTCTGATACCTGTCTTACAAATATGGTCTCAGACCTAAGTCATAAACAAAACATAACATTTTGTTGCTGAATTGAGACAGCTTGTTACTATGTCTTGGCTTGTTTGTGAAGACCTCAGCCTGATATAAAGATAAATAAGATGTCTAGAAAAGAATAAATGGTATGCAAGTAAATCAGTACATCATCAGTTTGTGTGGTAATGTGGCAAGTTAGACTTGCATTTATATACAAGTTTTAAAATGTTTGTAGGCATGAATTTAGTTCAATTCTAGAGTAAAGAAGCATTCATATGAAGTAATACAATAATATATAACAGAAAAGTTTCGGGTCTCTTAACTTAAACTTGCAATAGTTAACACAACAAAACAAATAAAGTAAAATAATCAAGACAGACTGGTATTGGACAAGAACAAAACCCTGGACAGATGTTACCAGAAGCTAGTCTGATCACGGCTCAGTTTGTAGAATAGTGAGTCTGCTCATGATTCATGGTGATTTCCAAGCGGCAGAAGTAAGGCCCTCTTGTAATACTAATGAGGCTCTTGTTATCTAGCCAAGGCAGATCCTTTAATAACCTATATATATATTTTTTCCAGCTAGATGACGGTATGCAAGACAGACTGTAGATGACCAAACTATTAATTCATACATATAAATGTGGCTCTATCTTCCATGTATTTTCAAGGGATAAACAATCAAATCTAAGTAAACATTAAGAAGTCTCAAACACTTCAAAAGTTCATTGCCAGGCAAAGGATCTTATAAAAAAATCTACCGTATATTATTTGAAATTATTTTGGTATTTGCTGCAGTTACAAATTTCAATGAATTATCTTTATTTGAACAATATAGCCAACATAAACAATGTCTCAAGACCTAAATGTATCACAGGCTATTAGTAATGAATTTCACTCATTGTTTTCCCCAGAAAAACCTTGTACAAGTCAGCTGTCACTAATGAGACACCCACATGGCCTGAGGGATGCCACATCAACATCAAATTAGGATCACAGGGGTCTGCCTCATCATACTCTCTACAAATGTTACTCTCTACAGATGTTATCAGTAAAAAAGAAAAAAAAAACTATCTCCCCCCAAATCTCTGATATGTTAATGTAACCCTAAGAAACCCCATAGACTACCACTGGTCTCTTGCAGTGCCAACCTACAGATACTGAGACAGAACACTAGTGATTGGTTTGGGGAGGAAGCACACAGTCGTGCCTATCACCATCTGTATGCAGCTACTTTATCTTTAGCATCAATACAACCTTTCTAAATGTAACATACACTGGAAACTGAATATTAAATGACTTGTGAAACTGTCATCTACTCTGAAGGTGAAAATAAAAATATACTATGTTACTAACTTACTACATATACCAATGAGTACCTTCCAACTACAAAAGAGGTGCTTGATTATCAGAAGCTAACCTTTCTTGTCTTGAAATTTCTTTTATTATGACAACACACACAGACACACACACACACACACACACACACTGATCTGATAGTGAAGGAGGTGAACTATAGTAAGAGGAATGAGGAAGTGATAAGTATGCTTATACCAGATGGCAAGAGGGACATTAATATTATAACAGTATACATACCACCCAGAACCAATGCTTGGGAATATGAACAGTACCAAATGGTGATGAGAAATACTCTAGACAGAATGAAGCAAGAACTCATCAGAAAGGATAGAGTGATGATAGTTGGAGACTTTAATTGCAAAGAAATAGTGTGGGAAGACTACGAAGTGGTGAACGGTGGTGAGTGGGCAGAAGAATTGTTAAAGGTAGCAACAAATAACTTGATGACACAGTGGGTGAGATCACCAACAAGGTGCAGGGGACAAGATGTTGCAGCAAGGTTGGATTTGGTATTTACCAGGGCATCTCTAAAAGAGGAAATTGAACATGAATGTCCCTTGGGGAAAAGCGATCATGATGTCCTAAGCTTTGAGCTGGATACGAAATTAAGCACAAATAAGATTGTGGAACGCAGGAGGAAAAATTAAATTATACTAGGGCAAATTATAACCATATAAGGGAGTTCTTTAATGAAATTGACTGGTCCGTGGTATACCAGGAAAGGGATATGCAATTGAAATACGATAAATTTATGGATTTGTATAACTCTGCTGTGAAAAAGTTTGTGCCATATCACAGAAAGAGGACTTTAAATAATAAACAGTGGTTTAATAGAAATTGTGAAGAAGCAAAAAGAACAAAGAAAAGGCATGGAAGAAACTTAAGAAAAACAGTGATGTATTATCAAGAGAAGTTTACAAAACAGCAAGGAATAGATATGTTGAAGTAAGGACAACAGCACAGAAGGAATATGAACAGAGGGTGGTGGAAAACTGTGATAGTGACCCAAAATGTTTTACAAATTCATAAATGGAAAGCTAAATAAAAGGGAGGCAATAGAAAAGGTAAAAAACAGGGAAGAAGTAGATGAAGATGCTGGAGATATAGCTGAAATTTTGAACGACAACTTTTGCAAAGTGTTTACAAAGGAGGAGCATTTTATGGGAGGAAGGCCTACGGAAATAAAGCAAATGCAGGACATCATGGTTACTAAGGAAGATGTAAGGAAAATTATAAGCAATCTGGATATTAATAAATCAATGGGGCCTGATGGCATATCTGGGAGGTTGCTAAATGAATGTAAGGATCAATTGTTGAACCCGTATTTGATATTGTGGAAACCTCCATACGAACAGGATTAGTCCCGAAAGAGTGGAAAAGAGCTGACATTGTGCCTATATATAAGAATGGTAGTAGAATGGAACCGCTAAATTATAGACCAGTATCGTTGACTAGTATATTGTGCAAGGTATGTGAAGAAGTAATTAAAGCTAAGTGGAGTGAGTATCTAGAAAGTGAAAACATTCTGAGTGAAAGGCAGTTTGGTTTCAGAAAAGGAAGATCGTGTATCCAATTTATTATGTTTTTATTCAAGAGTGACTGACATACTACAACATAGAGAGGGATGGGTGGATGCTATCTACCTGGACTTGAGAAAGGCCTTTGATAAAGTACCACACAATAGACTGATGTGGAAACTAAAGATGATTGGAGGAGTAAATGATAAACTAGCAAAATGGATGGAAAATTACTTAATGGGAAGAGAAATGAGAACAGTGGTGAGAGGAAGGAAGTCCGAGTGGAAGAAGGTAACCAGTGGAGTTCCACAAGGGTCAGTGCTGGGTCCCATCATGTTTTTGATTTATGTTAATGATATGCCAGTAGGAATTGACAGTTACATGAACATGTTTGGGACGATACTAAAATTATGAGGAGAGTAAAGAATGTGGAAGATTGTAACAAGTTACAGGAAGATCTTGATAAAATATATGAGTGGAGTAAGGAGTGGCAGATGGAATTTAATATAGACAAGACCCATGTTATGAAAATGGGAAGAAGTAGATACAGACCAAACAGGGATTACAGGCTGGGTGATGAGAAAATTAAAGAGACCAATGAGGAGAAAGACTTAGGAGTAACCGTGCAAAACACTTTGTCACCGGAGAAACACATTAACAAGATTTTTGGAAAACATACAACATGCTTCAAAATATTGGCCTTGCATTCCACTACCTAGATGAAGGAATGATGAAGAAGATATTATGTACCTTAATAAGACCCCAGTTAGAATATGCAGCATGTGTCTGGTCACCGCATATGAAGAAAAATGTGAAGAAGGTGGAAAGGGTACAGAGGCTGGCAACAAGGATGGTACCAGGACTCAGGAGTTAGACTATGAGGAAAGACTGAGGAAGCTGGGGCTGACCACATTAGAAGAGAGAAGAACAAGAGGAGACATGATAACTATGTATAAATTGGTGAGCAAGATTGACATATTGGACAGAGAGTTGATAAAGGTGACCACAAGTAATCATCTCCGAGGACATGGAAAAAGCTAATAAAGGACATCTGTCTAAATGACGTGAGAAAATACAGTTTCCGCATCGTAGCATTGATAAGTGGAATAAACTGAGCAGTGATGTCGTTGATGCGGGTGTGTCAATCAGATGAAAGAGAGATATGACAGGAATGGACAAGGAGACAGGTCACAGAGAGCTTAGCTCGAGCCCTGTAATACACAAATAGGTAAATACAAATAGGTAAATACACACACACACACACACACACACACACACACACACACACACACACACACACACACACACACACACATGAAAAACTGTGCAGAGTTATAAAGAAAAAAGAGGATTGTGAAATACTGCAAGAAGACCTAAATAAGATCTGGGAATGGAGTAAAAAGTGGGAAACGGAATTCAGTGTGGACAAAAGCCATGTCATGGAAATGGGAAAGAGTGAAAGATGACCAGTGGGAATCTATAAGATGGGAGATGGAGTTGAACTGGAGAAAGTAAAAAAAGAAAAGGATTTGGGAGTGACGATGGAAGAAAATAATCAAGAGAAGCCATATTGATAGAATTTTCAGAGACATATAATTTGCTAGGGAATATTGGAATAGCATTTCACTACATGGACAAAGAAATGATGAAGAAACTGATAAATATTATAATAAGACCCAGATTGGAATATGCAGTAGTGTGGACCCCTCACAAAAAGAAACACATAAGGAAGCTGGAGAGACTACAAAAAATGGCTACAAGAATGGTGCCAGAACTTGAAGGGATGACATATGAGGAGAGACTAAAGGCTATGGATCTTCCAACATTGGAACAGAGAAGGGAGAGAGGGGATCTCATACAAGTTTATACATTGATCAACGGAAAGGACCAAGTGGACAATGAGTATCTGATCCTGAGAGAAGAATATGACAGTCAAAGCACAAGATCGCATAGTAAGAAGCTGAGGAAGGGAAGATGTCTAAGAGATATTAAAAATATAGTTCATAAAGATAGTTTCTGAAAGATTGGATAAGTGAGATATGGAGATATGGAGACACACGAGATAAAGAGGTGTAAAACTACAACTAGTAAATACACACACACACACACACACACACACACACACACACACACACACACACAGAATAATTCTACAGTTACCTAAGAGTAACCAAGGTGGGAAAGGAGCTGGTAATGTTTGTCCCGTCTCCATATAGTCATGTTAACTGTTGATTAGCAAAATAATGTCCAGTGAAGGTAAATATAAACTGTAGCCTGCGTTTGAGCCATCAGCTGGTTTGTTTACGTCTGCGCAACATGGCGGCCGTGAACTCGAAAGAGGAATCAGACTTCACAGGGTTTCAAGGAATAATGGAGAAGAGCGCTTATGTGAAGAAAATTCTGGAGTTAGAAGGTAAAATTGAAAACTGTTTGAAAAGTATGAGGGCCTGGAAACGAGTTATGACAATGTAAAGAGAGACTGTGCCGATATGAAGAAGGAAAATGCAGCACTGAAAGAGGAAGTTAAGCTAATTAAAGTGAATTGCGAAAATGTGGAGAATCTCTAGGAAAAGTGATGGAGAAGCAGGCTGAATGGAAAAAAGTCAGGAAGTGGAAAGAAAGGAGGTAAATTACAAAGTTGCAAGTCTGGAAAAGGAAATCAAAGAGTCAGGGAGAAAACTTTGGGCCTTGCTGAAATTATAGATCAACAGATCATAGAAGAGAAGATAGCTGAGAAAGTGGTGAAGGTTATTAAGTCAAATGAGACATTGGTGAGGGAAACTGTAGACAAAAAGAGATGTGTGGTGATATTTGGTGTGGAGGAGGATAAGACACCGAGTAAAATGGAGAGAGAGAAAACATAAAAAGGTGATAAATAATATCATTAATGTGGTGCAGGAGGAGGAAAAGACCTAGTACAAGAAATAGAGGACTTCCATAGAATTGGAAAGTTCACAAGAGAAGGTATGAGGCCAATAAGAATCAAACTTAAGTCACAAAAGGATGTAGATGAATTGGTGGAGAAGTCATGGAGGCTAGCCCAGCAGGAAACAACAAGGAAGATTTGGTTGAGAAGAGATCTCGGTGAAAAGGAAAGAGAAATGTTAAATGAGTTGAGAAAGGAGGCTTTGAAAAAAATGAAGAGAGGACAGAAGAGGAGAAGAAAGAGTTTTTCTGGAGAATCTTGGATATGAGACTGAGGAAGTGGTTCATAACCCAGAAAAGTACAGCAAGAAAGGACTAAAGAAACTTACATATGAGCGAAATGTAATGTATTCCAACATAAATGGAGTGATATCGGGATTTTAGAACTCAACGATTACTTGAGGGACAAGAACCCAGATATTGTGGGTCTTACTGAAACAAAACTGAGAGAGGAGAAGACCTGATGAAGGTTGGAGAAGGGAAATATAATGTTTGGAAAAGAAATAGAGTAGGTAAGATGGGAGGAGGAGTGATGTTGCTGGTTAAAAAAGATATAAAGGTGGATCAAGTGAAAAAGGTATGGGAAAGGCAGAAGTGCTAAAGATCAGAGCAGAAACTAATGAAGGAAAAAGAGGCACTACATAGTGGTGTACGTACCACCTAAGACAAATGCATGGTCAGTACAGGAATATGAAGAAATGATAAGTGATACAGGAACATGTCTGGAAGAAATGTTGGGTGGCTGTGAACGAACTATAATGATGGGAGATTTTAATTGTAAAGAGGTGTGTTGGGAGGACTGGTCAATGGAAGGATCAGAGACAACATGGGAAATACACTATTGACACTGGCAATGGAAAATGTGTTAACTCAGTGGGTCAAAGAAGATACTAGGTTTGGAGGAGAGGGAGCATCGTCAAGACTGGACTTGGTCTTTAGTACAGAGCCAATGGTCATTGAGGAGATGAGGGTGGAGTGCCCTTTAGCAAAGAGTGATCATGCAGTTTTGGAGTTCAAGGTGATAGACGAAGAGAAATCTAGAAGAAATGAAGAATATAAAGTGGGAAGATGGAATTATGCCAAGACAGATTTTGGAAACCTAAAGAAATTCTTTCAAGAGACAAATTGGATGAAATTCAAGAGTGCTAAGGAGCAAATGAAAAGTGGAAGGAATTTATAAAAATATACAAAGAAGGTGAGAAAAATTTGTACCAATAAGACAACATAGAGAAGTTGGAAAGCAGGACTGGTTTAACGATAGATGTGAAAAGGCTAGAACAAGAAAAGAGGATGCATGGAAGAGGTGGAGAAGGAAAAGACGGATTAAGCAGTGGGAAAGTTACAAAAGAGCAAGAAATGAATATGTGTTGATTAGAAGAGAAGAAAGAAAGAAACAAGAAAAGGATATAATTGATAAATGTAAAGACCAACCAAGGCTTTTTACAGACATGTGAACAACAACATCAAAAATAGAGAAAGTATTGAAAGTTTAGAAGTAAATGGAGTATGCAGTGAAGATCCCAGGAAATGGCAGAGGCTATGAATGGATGCTTTCGGAAGGTATTCACAAAGGAGACTGCTTTTGACAAACCACTGGTAATGGAACAGAAAGGGATTATGAAGGAGTTTCAAGTAACTGTGGAGGAGATCAAGAACATGATGGGGAGTTTAGAAGTGAGAAAAGCTGTGGGACCTGATGGGGTATCAGGATGGATTTTAAGAGAATGCAGGAGCAATTGGCAGAAAAAGTTTGTGAAGTAATTGATGCCTCATTAAGGGAAGGTGTAGTGCCCCAAGACTGGAAAAGAGCTAACATTGTCCCAATCTATAAATCAGGTAACAAGAGAGACCCATTGAACTATAGACCAGTGTCACTTACAAGTGTGGTAGCTAAGATGTGTGAGAGGGTGGTGAAGAATAGATGGACAGACTTCTTGGAGAAAATGACATACTTTGTGAGTGTCAATTTGGTTTTAGAAAAGGGCGTTCATGCACGACAAACCTGATATGTTACTATTCGAGGGTGATAGATGTAATACAGGAAAGAGATGGTTGGGCTGATGGAATATATCTGGATTTAAAAAAGGCCTTTGATAAGGTACCACACCAGAGACTGATCTGGAAACTTGAAATGGTAGGAGGAGTGCATGGCAGTTTACTAAAATGGATGGAAGACTTTTGGTAGGAAGAGAAATGAGAACAATAATTAAGGACAGACCATCAGAATGGGGATTGGTGGAGAGTGGAGTTCCACAGGGATCAGTGTTGGCACCAGTAATGTTCGCAGTCTACATAAATGACATGGTGGATGGGGTGTCCAGTTATGTGAGCCTATTTGCAGACGATGCAAAATTGTTAAGAAAAGTGAGATGTGACAAAGATTGCGAACTACTCCAGGAAGACTTGGACAGAATATGGAAATGGAGCTGTACATGGCAAATGGAGTTCAACACGACAAAATGCAAGAAAATAGAGTTTGGCAAGAGTGAAAGAAGAATCAGGAGTATGTACAAGATAGGAAATGAAGACATAAAACCAGTCATGAAGAAAAGACCTTGGGGTGACAATTACCAATGACCTATCGCCAGAGAGACATATAAACAAAATAATTGGAGAAGTATTGAACTTATTGAGGAACATAAGAGTGGCGTTCGATATCTAGATGAAGAAATGATGAAGAAAATAATTACTGCAATGATAAGACCGAGGCTTGAATATGCAACAATACAGTGGGCTCCGAACTTAAAGAAACACATAAGGAAACTAGAGAAAGTACAGAGGGCTGCAACAAAATGGTGCCTGACTTAAGAGATTTGACTTATGAAGACAGACTGAAAAGAATGCAACTTCCAACCCTGGAAAACAGAAGAGAAAGGGGAGACCTGATAGCAATATACAGAGTGATGATTGGCATGGAAAAATGGATAGGGAAGATCTGTGTATGTGGAATGAAAGAATGTCGAGAGGGCATGGGAAAAACTAAAATGGCCACTTATAGGAGAGATGTGAAAAATATAGCTTCCTCATAGAAGGGTGGAAGCATGGAATAGTTTAGACGTGGAAGTGGTCAACGCAAGGAATATTCATGATTTTAAGAAAAGCTGGACATTAATAGATATGGAGACGGGACAACACGAGCATAGCTCTTTTCCGTATGTTACAATTAGGTAAATACAATTAGGTAAATACACACACACACACACACACACACACACACACAGTGAGTGAGGAAGGCTCGCTCAGCTGTGGACAGAAGAGGAGAAACTACCTATGGTGTTACAGGGCCCGGGTATCTCTGTGTTAATGTCCTGTTAATGTCCTACTGTCGCATAGTGTAGAAAGTGATTTTCAAGGGGATATGGAGAGTGGTCCCTGAGAGTGTGGGCTGATTGTTTTGGCCGTAATCAGCTGACGATAACAATGGCGTCCACAGACAAGGACTTTGAAGGTTGTGACTACTCCAAGAGGACTGGAGAAATTAGATATAGATGCAATAATTCAGGCACTAGAAAGTAAGTTCCTAAACATTTTATCCATAGAAGAAAAACTGGATAGAGTCATAGCGGAGAACGATTCCTTCAAAAAAGAAATCTATTTGTTAATGATAGAGAACAAAGAGCTATTGAGGGAAAAAGTAGAAATGGAGAAAGAAAACCAACAACTAAGGAAACAATGTGAAGAGATGAAGGCTAAACTCCTAGAAATGGAGAAGAAAATATCCAAAGGGGACTTGAGGAAGGAGGAATGCCTTAACCTAATTGATGCCAGGATGAAAGAAGTGAACCATGAACATCAGGAGGTACAAAGGTCTTTAACGGAGATAGTGAAAAAGCAGGAAGAGGAAAATAAAGTGATTACGCAGAGGAAATGGTAAAGGCACTAAAGGAAAATGAGTATGTGGTGAGAGATATTGCTGAAAAGAAAAAAATGTGTGATCATAACAGGATTGAGGAGGAAACTAACAGGAACTGGCAGGATAGGAGGGATAAGGAAAATGACAGGATTAAGTCTTTACTGAATAAGATCTCAGTAGAGGAAGAGGGCCTATATGCTGAGGTAGAAGAAAGTGTGAAATTAAGAGCTTTTGAGGAAGGCAAGAATAGACCATTAAAATTGAAATTAAAGTCTCAGATGGCAGCTGAGGCCTTGCTGAGGAGGGCTTGGAAACTTAAGGACTCTGAGGAAACCAAAACAATTTACATAAGAAGAAATATGTCACAGGATGAACGAATGAAAATGAAAGAGCTTGTAACTGAAGTGAGAGAGGAATGACGAAAAAACAGAGGAGGAAAAGACCAAGTTTTTTGGAGGATAAGAAATGGGAGGCTAAAGAAGTGGTGCATAAAACAGATGGAATAGACATTACATGGAAGAAAGAGACTAGGAATGGAATACAAGTGACTTACATGAATATAGATGGATTTCTGTCTAAGAGGCTAGAATGTATGGATTACCTAAGAAATAATGAACTGGACATAATGTGTGTGGTGGAAACAAAGCTAAGGCCCGAAATAAAGCTAGACTGGTTTGTTGTAAAACACTACAAAGTATGGAGAAATGATAGAAAAAATAAAGGAGGTGATGGTATAATGGTTCTTACTAAGGAAGATCTGATAGTGAAGGAGGTGAACTAAAGTAAGAGAAATGAGGAAGTGATAAGTATGCTTATAACAGATGGTAAGAGGGACATTAATATTATAACAGTATACATACCACCCAGAACCAGTGCTTGGGAATATGAACAGTAGCAAATGGTGATGAGAAATACTCTAGACAGAATGAAGCAAGAACTCATCAGAAAGGATAGAGTGATGATAGTCAGGGACTTTAATTGTAAAGAAATAGTGTGGGAGGACTACGACGTGGTGAACGGTGGTAGTGGGCAGAGGAATTGTTAAATGTAGCAACAAATAACTTGATGACACAGTGGGTGAGATCACCAACAAGGTGCAGGGGACAAGATGTTGCAGCAAGGTTGGATTTGGTATTTACCAGGGCATCTCTAAAGAGGAAATTGAACATGAATGTCCCTTGGGGAAAAGCGATCATGATGTCCTAAGCTTTGAGCTGGATACGGAATTAAGCATGAATAAGATTGTGGAACGCAAGGAGGAAAAATTAAATTATATTAGGGCAAATTATAACCATATAAGGGAGTTCTTTAATGAAATTGACTGGTCCGTGATATACCAGGATAGTCTGGATAAAGCTTTGAAAAACTGAGGATCCTTCTCTCTGAATTTATCTCATGTTTCCTTGAGATTGCTGCTGTGGTGACTGATCTTCTCCTAAACCTATTAATAGTGGTGTCTCAGGGTCCTGAACCCACTCTCTTTCTATTATTCATTAAAAAAAAACTGAACCATAGCTGATGATAAATCTACATCTTTCCACGTTCTTTCAGAGAAAAGGAAATTAACAGATCAGGAGGATAAGTGATTGATCTTTCTAAAATTTCTGATTAGGGAGAAAACTAGTAGAATGCCTCAATAATTTATCTATAATCGACACAATAGACAACTATTCTTAATGACATAACTGTCTTCCTCTTACAATGAATATGGTCTGTCCTTTGAAATCTTAATGGAAACTTCATCTCATCTCTTGAAAATAGCTTCTATGAAGTTAGGTGTTCTGAGTGAGGTTTTCTCGCCTCCAACTGATCTGTATAAGGGCCTATGTGTATGGAGACTGATGTGGGGGTTCCAGAACAGCTTTGCTTGATAGGGTGGAATCGAAGGTGATAATTTCCCCTCCTCTGACTAACTGTCTTCACTCTCTTTCTCAGAAAATGTTGATCCCTTTCAATCGATTTTCAGGTAACTGTTCTACTGATCTTGTAACTGATGTTGGAGCTGAAAGGCTTTCTTCTTCCTCTATCCCTATTCTGTCCAATCTCTAATGCAAGAGTTAAAGTATGAACATTCATCCCTTTCACTGGAAACTCTGGAACTTGCATCTGATTTCCAAATTCCTACAACTTGTCTTCTTTTAAGAGGGAGGTATCAGGATTTGTCCCTAATTCTGGCTAGGGCATTTTGGCATTTTATAGAGCTCAAGGGGCTTTAATTTCTTTTTGCCCTTGACTGGTCTTCCCTAGAAAAGAAAAAAAAAAAAAAATAAAAAAAAAAAAAAGGATATTGAAATACGATAAATTTATGCTGTGAAAAAGTTTGTGCCACATCATAGAAAGAGGACTTTAAATAATAAGCAGTGGTTTAATAGAAATTGTGAAGAAGCAAAAAAGAACAAAGGCATAGAAGAAACTTAAGAAAAGCAGTGATGTATTATCAAGAGAAGTTTACAAAACAGCAAGGAATAGATATGTTGAAGTAAGGAGAACAGCACAAAAGGAATATGAACAGAGGGTGGTGGAAAACTGTGATAGTGACCCAAAAATGTTTTACAAATTCATAAATGGAAAACTAAATATAAGGGAGGCAATAGAAAAGGTAAAAATGGGAAGAAGTATATGAGGATGCTAGAGATATAGCTGAAATTTTGAACGACAACTTTTGCAAAGTGTTTACAAAGGAGGAGCATTTTATGGGAGAAAGGCCTATGGAAATAAAGCAAATGCAGGACATCATGGTTACTAAGGAAGATGTAAGGAAAATTATAAGCAATTTGGATATTAATAAATCAATGGGGCCTGATGGCATATCTGGGAGGTTGCTAAAAGAATGTAAGGATCAATTGTTGAACCCCGTATTTGATATTGTGGAAACCTCCATACGAACAGGAATAGTCCCAAAAGAGTGGAAAAGAGCTGGCATTGTGCCTATATATAAGAATGGTAGTAGAATGGAACTGCTAAATTATAGACCAGTATCGTTGACTAGTATATTGTGCAAGGTATGTGAAGAAGTTATTAAAGCTAAGTGAAGTGAGTATCTAGAAAGTGAAAAGAGTGATTGACATACTACAACAGAGAGAGGGATGGGTGGATGCTATCTACCTGGACTTGAGAAAGGCCTTTGATAAAGTACCACACAGTAGACTGATGTGGAAACTAAAGAAGATTGAAGGAGTAAATGATAAACTAGCAAAATGGATGGAAAATTAATTAGTGGGAAGAGAAATGAGAACAGTGGTGAGAGGAAGGAAGTATGAGTGGAAGAGGGTAACCAGTGGAGTTCCACAAGGATCAGTGCTTGGTCCCATCATGTTTTTTATGTTAATGATATGCCAGTAGGAATTGACAGTTACATGAACATGTTTGCGGACGATACTAAAATTATGAGGAGAGTAAAGAATGTGGAAGATTGTAACAAGTTACAGGAAGATCTTGATAAAATATATGAGTGGAGTAAAGTGGCAGATGGAATTTAATATAGACAAGAGCCATGTTATGAAAATGGGAAGAAGTAGATATAGACCAAACAGGGATTACAGGCTGGGTGATGAGAAAATTAAAGAGACCTATGAGGAGAAAGACTTAGGAGTAACCGTGCAAAACACTTTGTCACCGGAGAAACACATTAACAAGATATTTTGGAAAACATATAACATGCTTCAAAATATTGGCCTTGCATTCCACTACCTAGATGAAGGAATGATGAAGAAGATATTATGTACCTTAATAAGACCCCAGTTAGAATATGCAGCTTGTGTCTGGTCACTGCATATGAAGAAAAATGTGAAGAAGGTGGAAAGGGTACAGAGGCTGGCAACAAGGATGGTACCAGGACTCAGGGAGTTAGACTATGAGGAAAGACTGAGGAAGCTGGGGCTGACCACATTAGAAGAGAGAAGAACAAGAGGAGACATGATAACTATGTATAAATTGGTGAACAAGATTGACATATTGGACAGAGAGTTGATAAAGGTGACCACAAGTAATCATCTCCGAGGACATGGAAAAAAAATTAATAAAAGACATCTGTCTAAATGACGTGAGAAAATACAGTTTCCCGCATCGTAGTATTGATAAGTGGAATAAACTGAGCAGTGATGTCGTTGACGCGGTGTGTGTCAATCAGATGAAAGAGAGATATGACAGGAGTGGACAAGGAGACAGGACACAGAGAGCTTAGCTCAGGCCCTGTAATACACAAATAGGTAAATACAAATAGGTAAATACACACACACACACACACACACACACACACACACACACACACACACACACACACACACACACACCTCAACAGGTAGTACATTATTATTCATTATAAAACTACATACTCATGTATCACAATTATATGACAACTTGAGAACATTCAAGGTCTGCTACTATTGCAGTAAATATTTAGTTTTCCTACATACACATGACAGCTACAAGAGAATAGTGTTTCAGCAAAGGAGCTCTATTAAATGTTGTGTCTGAACTAAAGACTTTCTTCAGCAACTAACCAACTACTGTACTGACACAAGCAAATCTATCAGACATACCAATTATGCAACCATACACAGCTGCATATCCAACAAGCTTACTGAAACCCAATTGTGTTTCTAGAAAAATTTAATTAGTGGATGATAATGAGTATATGCACTGAAAGGTTTCTAATTTTTAACCTTCATGCATCTCTTAAAAATTTTTAAAATAAATTTACAATTTATATGAGGTGCTCTGGAATATTAACTAAAGGAATTTAGCTGAAAAAAGGAAAAATAAGGACAGCCTTCAGGATAGGCTTAAAACAAAGCCAATTGTTTAATTTTGTAGAAGCATAGTTGGAGCAAACCAGACGCAACATTCTTAAACACTAGCCATTGTGAATTATTCTGCCTCTCTTTTCCTCTATGTACATACTGCTCCCACTCAGCCAGCAGTGCAGACTATACAAAATGAGGATTAGGAGAATCTCTTCGGAAACTTTTCTCATTCCCAAAATGTTTGAAGGTAAGAGTGAAAAATCTTGAGAAATTCTCCAAAGATGTAGTGATGGTGCATATTTACTTGTACTTCTCAGGTGCAGTGGTGTTTAGTCCATAGGTGCAGAGAGTCAACAGGTCAAGAACTCCAGGAAGAGTGCAACTTAAACTCTTCAGTGTAGAAGAACAGGGTCCATATGTACAGTGCAGTGTGCTTGAAAGTGCTATGCTTGCAAATCCACAAGTGTGGCATAAATGGAAGAGCCAATGGCCTTCAGGCAATAAAGTTTATGTGGCCTCATTCTCCGGCAGCAGCAACAGCAGCAGCAGCAGGAGGAGGAGGAAGAGGAGCAGCCTTTAAGCATGGAAGGCACACTGCTGGGTGCTCTACAAACACAAGAAGCATCTATGGGGCGTGCCAGGCTCATATTACACACTGGATGACCCTGTGTGTGTAGCTATGAATCTGCACCACGTGACTCAAGTCGGAGGAGGGTCCCTCTACGGGCGCTCGCTAACCTCTGCTGGGGGACCGGGGCCGGCGAGGGGTGGCAACATTGCCCCCAAACTCCTTGTGAAGTAGATTGGCAAGCACGACAGGGAACTGGGCTGGGTCCTGCTCCACCGGGGTGCCATTGGTTGGAGTGCCAGTCTCACTGAGCACCATGGGGGTGAGGAAGGCCGCAGCAGCCAGCCGAAGATGAACTGAAGGGAGATTTCTCGGCCTAACATCCTGGTCGACAACTGGACCTTGGCGCTATCCAAGGCTCATCAGAATGGCACTTCAGTTCTTCGTACACATTACCTATTTGCTTGCAGGACACCTACTTGTTCTCTAAAGCACTGCAAAATATTTCTTCCTTCTCTAAGGAGGGATGATATCCAGTGTATAATATCAAAAGAAATTAAGAATTATACTATCATACCACACCACAAGAAGCTAAGAATAATTTGATGCAGTGCTGAGAAAAACTTGGAGAAGCAAGATATAAAACAGTCAATCCCCTGAAAAAGATCTGGGCAAGACACATATTCATTCCTATTTGTCTACCTCCCAAAAGTAAACATTATAATACACAAAAAATTATTCAAATATAAACAAGTCCTTGGAATATGATATCAGGCATAAAATTAGATCACAGCTCCATGCTCACAATTAGTTCATAATGAATAACACAGTCCAACAATCACATCAAGAATGACGAGATGACACTCACCTTTCCTATGGCTTCCAAAGAACCCACAAAATTAAAATTAACAATTAAAGTAAACCATAAAGTCCACAAGGACAAAAATGTCACACAGGAAAATAAAAGTTACTTCAGCTTATATCATAAAAATGGATTTGTGACATTATCTTGCCAAAATATTCTGCCAAAGAACAAACAAATGGGTTGAGATGGAGAAAACTGACAATCACTTTGGAAGAGATAGGGATTAATTAATATCCTTCGGTTAAGCTGGCATGCTTAACATTACCAATACTGCACCTACCTGGGACTGAGATGGGCTGTGTTTCAAGTTGCAAGCTTTACATATAATCAATTAAAGCACGCAATAATCATTTCAAGCAAAGGAAGTCATTTACCTACCGTCTGAGTTCTTTTTTGTTAGAACCACATCAGAAGACTCTTTCGTAACAGAATCTTCACTGTGACTTGTATTTATTCTGAAAGAAAAAAATGCATGTCAATTATTACTATTTTCTCAAACAGCTTGCAGTTCTGTCCATCTTCTAGAGGTGTCTCTCAGTATAAAAATTTGACTGGTTTAAAAGTGTAGGCACTCATTTTCTTAAGAATATTACAGTAGAGACATGAATCTTTATCAAATGATAAGTGGATATCTTCCAGACCAAAAACATTTTTACTTACCTATTAGAATTGACTAGGTTGTCTAACGCATGATTGGAATCAGTGTGTCTGTTTTTGATGGATGGCGAGTGAGCGTTTCTGTGGCGGCGGATTGTGGGTAATCTGGTCACGAAGGATGCATTATGCTTGAAGCTGTGGGATAGTCATGCCATTAATAGCAGTCCTTAGCATCTGCTATAATAATAATAAGACTACACTCAGGATAGAAATACCCATAACAAATTATATCCTATAAATGTTCAACTGAGTAAACTTTTGAGAGCAAAAGAAAAATCTGCATTTAAAATCAAAGATCACAATGGAACAGGCAGCCTATTTGAAGCTAAATATGCAGATTGTAACAGTATCAGATTTATACAAAAGACATCAAGAAATAAATATCACCTGAAGAAAACTTAAGATTTGCTTCCTTATAGGCTCTTGGCTATCTAAATATAGTATTCATGTACTAAAGCTAACAAGAAAAGATGAAAGTGATAAAGAAGCCCAACAGGGCTTTTGAACAATGGGATAAGCATAAGCCTTGAGAGAAATTTGGACATGAAAAAGGTCCAGGATCTCAAAGTCAAGTCATGAGAACTGGCTTTCCTCAAGAGTCAACACGAGGCTTCCTCTGCTGTGCACAATGACATGGCTTAGCTAAGAGGCATTTGGAGTGATATAATTTTGCTATAATCAAGTCTCTACTATAAACTGACTCATGCTCTATGGATATGAGGGGGTGACTCTCCTAGATGTCAGAGGAAAGAGAGGAGCACCCTACAGATGTGAGGATGGCTGCAATGAAGGCCTCTGCAGGAGTGTGGAAGGAGGCATCCAAAGAAATCATTACTATTTTCCTTAAAACTAATCATGTCACTATTATTGTTACTTTAGTGACATTCATATTTCCACTACAATTTCTATGGTCCAAAGATTCTGAAACATGACACCATAATGTGGTCCAGTAATTGTGGAGAATTACATTATATTTAAAAAAAAAAAAATTTAGATAATAGTAACTTCCTTTGAAGTACACTTTCCACAGCTCATGAGATTCTCCTCCTGAAGCTGAAGAGACGAGCACAATGTAACATCTTGTAGCTACTTGTAAGAAAAAGAAGGCCGGCTTCTGGGGTCACTTCGGAGATTTACTGAAAGTGACTGTTACTAGAGCCATTTCAAGCAGAAGCAGATAAGATAAATTATTTTCACGTGCACATCAGCAAGTGCTGTCATTGTACTCATTTTTGTTTTGAACAGCAATAATTCCACCACAATATTTACAGCAAACTACAGTTACGACAGCAAATGTTTCTGTACAACGTGGTTTGTGATTTCTGCATTATGGATTGAATTCAATAGCCAATACATGTAGTTTTTCCATAGCTTATTCCCATCACCAGACAATAACAGACAAATAATAATTAGAGTTTCTTTAGGGCTAATATGAATATCCAGTTCTATAAAACCAAAACATTTTCTCATTTTACTGACTGAATGATTCATACATAAACTGGAGACACTCAATGCAGCATCATCTTGCCACAAAAAGAGCCACACACACATTAATAAACATAACCATTACATATAATTATGAATTTATTCATTTAGCCATGTATTAAACTCTATTGTGATGATCAATATAAAAGGAACTTGAATAAAATGATCATTAATACATAGCACACCTACGGCCAAACTCTCATTAGACCATCTCGTCTCATGAGAGTTTTAACCAGTTATTCATCGTTATTCATGGGAATAATGTTTCACTTTCTAGTTCATTAGTGACAATTCATGTTTTCATTTTTTGTAAGTACTTTATTTGCCAAAATATTGGTATTGAATAGAATCCACGGTAGAAAATCTCCAAGCAAGCGTATGTGCCAACAGGCTTGAAAATGCTACTAATTGCAGCAACAGCCTTACATTCGGCCCGGAGACAGCCTGATCGAACTCAGTTGTCTCCTGCAAGTTTTGGAAAAAAACATTTAACATAAGATGCACACACCTCTCACTATATAACTACATCTCAGCAACAGTCAAGGTGCAGGATGATAGATGAAGGGCACTGGGCAATGTCTCACTATGTGCACTAGACACTAATGACTCCCTCCATTATTCTTAGGGACATGTTTGTCTCTTCACCAGATACGCAGTATGAAAATAATTTTAGCTCATGTAGTATATGATTTTTGACACAATCAAATGTACCTATGCTTCACATGTATTTATCAAAGACTTTTACATTAAGAAGAGTTCATTGATCAAAACAGCATGTCAAAACCAAGGGCAGGTGAAGTGATCTATGAAAAGACTACCAATCAGTTACTTCCAGATAAATGAATGAAAACATGATGGTGGCCCAAGCTGATTTTGGCTGCTTAAAGCATATAAATGTGCATTTTTTTGTGTTCACAAATCTTCTGCTGTGAAGGCTTTTCTTGCCTGCCTTAGGTTCTATCAAGTTCAGAGTTCAGATCAATGTCTGTGTGAGTGAGCTTTACGTTCCACAAGTTATTTCATGGTTGCAGTTGCCATGCATAGCAACTGAGAAGCAAACTACTTTGTAGTATTTAGTGTTAGGGCCTAAATATGAGGATAAGGTTACGTATGCTACTGGATGTTGGTACTTTAGAATGGGATATCACATGACATGTAGTTACGTCAATGTATAATATCACCTATACATTATATATATATATATATATATATATATATATATATATATATATATATATATATATATATATATATATATATATATATATATATATATATATATATATATATATATATATATATATATATATATATATATATATATATATATATATATATATATATATATATATATATATATATATATATATATATATATATATATATATATATATATATATATATATATATATATATATATTTCAGACTGATAGAGGATATATGTATCATGTTTGTTGCTGTACAATTTTTCAATGTATATTCTCTGAAAAATCTTAATTTCACAGAATATGTCTAAAGTAAATTTCTTTTTTATATGTTGAAGCTCTCAACATAATATATTTTGTTTTTTCATGTGTATAATAAATAACACTTTTTTCATAAGGATAATTAAGTTGGATCATTACATGTTTAAAGGTTGAAAATATATAAAAAACTGATAATATAAATATGTAGTGCATAATATCTGGCTTTCAAATGTGACTTTTCAACTTTTCAAATTTAAAATCTTAAAAACCAAATGCTGTAATGGATTGACCAAGCTCTTTTTGGAATACTGTCATGATGGACACACAGTTACAGTCAGTTTCCTTATGACAAATGATGGATGTCTTGAGATATCTTGATGCCTTCACTGACATGGAAGAAGGCATTCCCTTACAATGCATGATGGATGACAAGTGAACTAAACACTGAAGGCTACCAAGATAAGAAAATGTTACAAACAAACCCAACAGTTATTTTCTTCCAAACATGAAATGGTGCTGAACTTGGGAGAAATTTGGAATGAACTGTTTTCATGATATTATGGACACTTCCCAAATTATGTTGTAATATTTATCAATCACTGTCTGATCACACAAAACCTAGCTAATTATCAACCAAACTACTTCTTACATACCAGCGTTAGAATAACCAAATTTACCGAGTACAACCAACAAGACACACTGTCACGTGCTTATGATGCACGCCACTCTGGGGTTTGTGACCTGCATGAGACATTACAGTAGGCCAAGGAGAACATGGAGGAGTGCAAGGGGACAACAATGCACAAGACATCATGATAAAACACCACATTTTGAGGCCACGCATAACACACACACATATACAAGACAATTAAATCAGTGACTTAGGTAACTGGCTAGATCCAAACTGGCTAAATCTAGAATAAAACACATGGATAAACTACATGTGCTTTATATATATAAAATGACACAAACACTATATGATGGAGTACTGCTGAGTAATGGAAAAAACTTCCCTTTAATGACACTCATTACTGTCTAACCCCTGAGTATATTTTGTTATGATGTTTGAAAAAGCTGACAAATTAGTGAATGACTATGGAAATTTTTTTTGTGGGATTTTAATCTTTTTTTAAATTTTTCTACTTTTTTATATAAAAAAAATTGGAGCCCAGTCACTTGTTACTACAGCATGATACTTCAGCTTTAAGACTTCTGGCAGCATTTAAAGTTTAAGTTGGTCACTAAATATGACTCATTACTCATACTAAGTAACCACTGTCTAATGCATAAAAAAAAAAAAAAAAGCAAGGAAAGACTGGAACAAATTCAATACATGTGGATTCTACAGACAAAACAAAAAAAATTACAAATCAAAGTTATTTTTTTTCAAAAGAAAGTCTTTTAATTCTAGATATGAATAACTTCACAAGCACAAGAAGAGTGACCTATCTACTACTTTCTCTCAATGGTACCCCATCCTAAAATGTAAGTGTACAGTACATTCTATACTATATATATATATATATATATATATATATATATATATATATATATATATATATATATATATATATATATATATATATATATATATATATACTACACACACACATACATACACACACAAGATGAAAGCTAGATCCTCTTAGAAGTATCTACAATTAGGTCCAACATCCATGGTGGGAAAGGAATGTTTACTGATGTGCTTATTTGAAGAATCTATCAGCTATGTAATTTAGCTTAATTCAAATTTCATATGATATAGGGCATCCAATGCATATGAAACTTCATTACGAGTGAAGTAAAAAATAGCAGATACTAAAAGTAAACAGAAAATCTGGTAATTTTAAAACTCTTACACTAAATATAATTAGGAATGGGATATTTTTTCCCCACAAGCAGTTTGGAATGTGGGTACTATAAAGTATGTAGTAAACCTTTGGGCTGTGGAGGCTATGGTACCTGAGTACTTACATAGAGGTAGGATAAGGGGTCTTTTCCTTTTCCTCGATCTTGATGCTGACGTCACATGACAAAGGTATTGTGATACAGGGTTATGGGAACGGAAAGGAAGAGGCAAGGAAATGGTGGTAAGGAGGGAGAGTGAGAGAGGAAGGAAGAAAAATGTAGTTGAGAGCTCAAATTTACCAACATAACAAATACACACACACACACACACAAACATACACACACACACACATACACACACACATATTATCCTGTCCTGAATTGATTTATACAAGCCTGAATTTTTTGCTTAGGAATAGTGAAAATAAATAAAAGTAGATAAAAAAATAAATAGATACAGAACAATTATCAGCAAAATACTACAAGATGGAAATACAGCAGTACTGGGTATCTCTGCACCATCTGTACCCTATTTTTTAAACACAACAAATTACTCTACTTGAGTGTGACAAATTAATTCAGTGCAAAGGAAACATTTTAATGACGACATACCACAACTAGAACTACGGCTTTACCAGAGTCCAGTCTCGCATGCTAAAGCTAACAGACACATTCATCCCGACTTTGTGTGACAATGTGCGGTGTGCCGAGGATTAACTGCAGAGTGCAGGACAATCTTTAGAGCTCATTAAAACAACACACTGATACTGAGTGATTCCTCTCTCCTAATACTTTTCTCTTTTCATACCACTGTGTCATGTTGAAACTGAAAATCTGTACTAAGAGGCTAAAAATCTTTTTTCACAAACAAAGTGTGTAGTGCCTGAAGTTATAAGTGTATCATCACAACTATTGGTGTGTACAATATAATTAGTCATGCAGGTGTTAAGGCACTGACAACATACAAAAAGGTGCAACATAATGTTGAACATTGTAAATAACAAAAAGATTTTTCCTACGATAATTGATAAATACTAGATAAGCATATAATGCTTCTAAGCAAAATAAATTTAAAAGTAATACCATGTCCATTATCTTCAAGAGTAATTTTTTACTATAATGTTTCTTAAGGTTTCAAAAATATTTTTACCAAACTACAATTTATGAACACAAAAATGGCAAGGTGTGTGCATTTCCATCAAGGCTACAGACTATACACTGCTTAAATTAGCCTCTAAAAAAGTATGTGGCAGGACAAGTGTTTTATCCAAGGAGCCTTTCTTTCTTTACTTCTGTCTGTACAAATTACTCTACACCAACATATTACAGACCTTTGTATTATAAGAAAATTATGTTTACTCATAAATATCATGCAAGATTTGTCAAGAGTTGAAATTCAAGTAAATCCGTTCATGAAGCATGTGTAAGTTAAGCTCAACGGTAAGACATAAGTGATTACTGTTTGCAATTCATTATATATATATATATATATATATATATATATATATATATATATATATATATATATATATATATATATATATATATATATATATATATATATATATATATATATATATATATATATATATATATATATATACACACACACAAGAAAAGGATTATTATTGTGGTAACAGTTTTAATGGAACCATCATAGTGAATTGCATTTCTTCTCTTTTGCTCAATGAAGCAACAAATTGATTCAAGAACATCTATCTATGAAACTCAAATCCATGAAGCAAATAGTGCTTCAGTTTGCAATCCATCTCCATTTTCCTGAGGGTGCAAAATGAACTGTGCTTTCCCTAACACTCAAAACTTGTGTTGGAATTCTGGGTGACAGGAACAGGTGCAAGCATAACACTAAACCAAAATCACAAACATCAGTTAATAAATATACTACTAAACATATTTGAAATGCTAGAAAACAAATGGAAAAAAAAAGCAACAAAAAAAAAAATAATGTCAAGCAAACCTAAATCCTATTATGCAAAAGATTTTATCTTTTTTTTTTTTTCAGCCACAAATATTTGTATCAACCAACTAACACAGCAAGTGTTCAAATCACTATACTAAATGCTTATTTATGTCTGGCAAACAAATGGACTATATTACAAGCCACAGGCTGCAGTCTTATTCCCTAAAAAGACAGAGAAAATGAAAATTTGCAAATTAGGAACATATACAGATTTATAAAAGAAATTCAAAGAAAAAAAAACTTGACTTGCAAATTTTTCAATTCCTCTCGTGTCTTCTTACAGAATGTAATTCCACCTGCATTTAATTTTCAAATATACCTTCCTGGATACTTTAATGAAGAGATCATGACCAGAGCAATGCATATATACCACTAGATTCAACACACATGATGAGTTATTTCATGCACTGACACCTCCATCCACTGGTTCAAGTTCAAACACTGACTAACAACAACCTGTAGCTGGTGTGCCACTTTGTAATGTTGCTGCTGACTGATCTCAGACTTTTTTTTATGAATACTGATTGAGGCATTCCAGACTACCATTAAAGGGTACACACACTAATGTATACAGACTTTATACCAGTCTATCTCAGATGTTGTACTTTGAACGGCAATCTTATAAAATAGTTTGTAGTAATCATAGTATATGTTTCACTAAGTCCTATAATAAACTCCCGTGGGTCTACTAATACTGCAATACCACAAACTGAACAACAATGAACTTGCTATGGAAGTGGTGTGGCTTGTATATGTTCTGCAGATATACATACTCGTCTTTTAGTAATTGTGTAACAACTATAGATACAGAACTGAAACTGGTCATTATATTCAAAGATCACATTATTATGCTGCTACTGCTTTAACGAGCAACACTGATGGAATGAGTGTTCATCTGCCAGTCACAACACACCTTTGTCAACACTAAAGTAACTATTGAACTCTTGCAGCTAGAGAAATATACACAAAAGTAGTATGTATGTAGTTTGATTATATACATAAATTTCAACTACTTGCTGAAAAACAAGCTGTAGAGCCTAAATAATAAGTCAACAGAAGAAATGTTACTATTACTTAGGGAAACAGCAAGAGGGAGACAGAGGGACAGTTCCCCGAGGCTACAACAACATTAACACTGACTGGCTGGTGTGGCTCTAACAGACAGGCAGTATAAGGTGTTATGCATATCAAGCCTTTGTTTTACCTTATTTGTCTCCTGTGAGTTTTTGTAAGCAAAGGAAAAAATCAATAAATTCACTGACATTATGCATGTACAATTTGTAAGATTATACATGTATAATTTACAAGATAATCTTTGTTTTTGATCATCGGTTACATTGGTGTCATGAAAGAATCATCACCTCCCTCAAATGTTGTAATTATGTATTGCAATTACTGAAAGCAATGCACTTATATGTATACTCATTAGTCTATATTCTACATTCCAATTATAACCACTGTTTCCCTACAAAATAAATAATTTACTTGCAATCCTAAAATGTACCAAAAAAGAAGCTTTCAGTTTCCTTTTAATTCATACTTGCAAGAGGTTTATGTAGAGTGGTATAGGAGTTAAATAAAAGTCTTAAAAAATGCAAAGCACAAAACATTATATGAATATCAATTAAGGAAATATGTAGTATAAAATTATATTCTCACTAAAGGGAAGAAAACCTAAAACAAAAGAATGTTTTTATATTGGTCTTGTTATGGTGAGTATTTAGCCACAAGGCCGGTGATGGCATCACCTTCGGCAGAGTGTTTAGAGCAACTGCTTTTGCAACCCTGAGGTTATGGGCTCAAGTCACTTTTCTATTAAATTTTTCATGGCTTCTTGTGTGTAAGTGCTAAAAAAAAAAATATTAGCATGGATAAAGGAGGATTCAAAAGAGCAAGTTAAAACAAAGAGTTTATAAGTTTGGATATGACCGGACTCTCGAGTGATGGTGCCAAACTTCTCATTCTCTATCAGTTGTTAGGAGCAAGAAGCACCCAAAAATGTCTCAAGAAATTAAGGAACTACAATGCCACATTATTGTAGAAGCAAGGTAGTCCAATCAGCTTAGCTATTGGAGATGAACTCTTTAGTCAAGAAGTTCCTGTAAACTTTTTGAAACAAAGTTCTCAATTTCCAATTTTCTATTTGATTTCTGGTGTGCAAAAATCATCATTTTGCTCCTCCTTTCCGATTCTTCAGCATATGTAGTTCTTTTCAGGTATGAATGTTGTATAATATATCCAGTATATGTAACACACACACACACACACACACACACACACACACACACACACACACACACACACACACACCCTCTAATTTTTTTTTTATTATTTCCTGCCATATCAGACTATCATAGACATTTCCAAGTGATTCCTCATCTTAACATACCTACTAAGCTAAAATGTTTTACTTCATTATGTTTTCACAAGTTCACCATTCAGTATTCTGATCATGTTACTCTACAGATCTGGGTGGTGTATTTGGTTGTGGGTCTGTAGAGAGGCAAACTTCACCCCTCACCACCAATCCAACAACACTTATTGCCACTTCACTCAGTGAAGTCTCAGGTTGATTGAATCTGGTTGATATGGCAGGATAGCAAAATAAGAACCTTTAATATTTTACATGAAAATGTCAATATTGAATATGGAGATTAGAAAAGAAATCATGCAACATTTTTGTGCTTTATAAATATCAAATATTTGATCATTAAAACCTGAATCTTTCATTAGCATATATATATATATATATATATATATATATATATATATATATATATATATATATATATATATATATATATATATATATATATATATATATATATATATATATATATATATATATATATATATATATAGGAGCCTTACCAATATGCCATTTCACTTAAAATATTTAATTTATGAAGCCAATGCAATGCAAGCAATCATACCTGTTTTTATATTTTACCAATAATACACATTATTTAGTTTATCAGTATATCTTTAAATGATCTAAAACACAAGTAATAAATACAAGTGCCTAATACCACCATGAGCTACAGACTAACTCTTACTAATATGTCCCGAAGTTGACATGCAAGCAGGTGTAGCGTGACGCATCCCTTGCTTGGCTAGCCTACCAGTGACTGTGCAGGAGCCGTGGTGTGGTAGTGATAGGAACACCGTGCCTGCACCTTGAGAGGAAGACTAACACCTGCACTCAGCACTGCTACCTTCCCTATACAGCTTCTTTGATATTACTGTACCTGGATGCAGCTTGGCAAACCCTTGCCTGGTGCGTTCCTAACCCATAACAAACGAGTCCTAGTGAACTGTGAACGGTGCAATGCCATTATGTGCCTGATATCACACTTACGAGGGAGGTGAAGGAAGAGGCACCTGGTGTATCTTCCAGGTGGCCACTGACATGGAGTGCTCATCAGCAGCGTAACACCGCCACAGACACTGGATGAGAGTGGCCGCCGGTTGCCTTCTCCGAATCATGTGCTTCTGACGCTGCTGCTGCTGAACCTTCAAGGCGAATCCCGAGCCTAGGATGCCCTGGCGACACGAAAACCAACGATAAAACAGCGATAGCAACGATTTACATTTGTTCCTTACCTTGGCAGTGGGCTGAGACATGTATAGAAGTTAGTTTTTTTTTTTACTCCAAAGTTTCACCACAATCAGCTACGTGTTTTTTTACCCACCTCAAGAGATAGAGCTCCTCATTACGAGTAATTTGAACCCCATATATACTAGGTGCAACCTTTTATAATGGCGACGCAGATTTTTAAAGATTTAAGCGTGTTTTGGTGATCAGCCGTGACACGCCTTCCACATCAAACCCTGCCGCACGGCGCACAGCAAGGCGCGCCGCGCACACGGCCGTGGCCTTTGTATACGAGGCCGTGACACGGCACACGGATGCCGTGATGCGCTCGCGGCGGCCCGTCACTCTCGAGGAAGGCTCGGATGACGAATAAGGTAACTGAATCTTTTATTGAGGTTAGGTTTAGGTAGGTTAGGTTAGGTTAGGTTAGGTTTAGTTAGGTTAGGTTAGATTAAATTAAATAAGGTTCTTTTCTGGACGAAACAAATTTTTTTCTGGTAGATTTCGGCTTGTTTTTAATGAATTTACCAGTTGTTTTTTTTTATGCAAATCATATGTTTCGGGGCTGTAAAAAAAAAAAAGGTTGATTTGCGCCAAAAACAATTGGTATTTTAATTAAAAGCAAGCCGAAATCTACCAGAAAAATAATAGTTTCGTCCAGAAAGGACAAGGTGGTGAAAATCTGGAGGTTTACCGTTAATAGCACTTATGGTAACGGCGCCGCAACAAACCAATGAAACAGTTTGAAACAGTTTCCTTGACAGATGTGTTGATGCCGTACTGGCTTTCTCTTTTTTTTTTTTTTCTTTTTAAGTATAACATTGAGAAAACAAACTATGATAAAAATATATGATTTGTAGTATTATTTCCCAACTCTTATTCCTATCTTTTATTGTATTTATTAATTATTTTAATTTACTTATTGTTTTTTTTTTCTGAACTTGTAGTCTCGGAAAATCCTCGCTAGCAGTATGAGACTTGGTTGTCGTTGCAGCGCCATATTTGAACCGAACCCTCCCGCCCCGTCCCTCCACTGACCGCTGGCAGGGCGAAAAAGGAGATGCCCAGGAGCGCACACCCCGACGCGATCATCTTGCCGCCCCACGTCTTGGGCACAGCGTCACCGTAACCCACAGTGCACAACGTTATCTGGAACATAAACAAACAACACTCAACGCCACAAAATCGCAGAAGAGAGAGAGAGAGAGAGAGAGAGAGTAAATATAATATAATACAAAATAATAAAAGGAGTATAAAATATGACAACTGAAACATTTGAATCACTCGATGAATCCCTTTGCTGTACATAAGTGGTAATTTTCAAATCAAAGTCTAAACTTGCACCAGATCACTCAATTTAATTTGCAGGGGAGTTCATGGCAGTCACTATAAGCTACGATGAAGAACGATGATGTATAGTACACTGACTCACCACTCCCCACCACAGAGCGTCGGGGAAGTTTTTGAAGTGGTCGTTGTTGTCTTTCTCGACGAGGTAGACGAGGAAGGAGGAGAAGATCAGCCCCAGGAACCCTATGTACACCGTCGTGATGAGTTCCTGTGCGTGGTGAGGGAGGTGCAAGATGAGGTCAGCTGCAGCATCTCATAAAGGCGAGATAGAGAAGGATGTTGGATGATAAATATATAATGTAACAATGATGATTGTGACAAGCGATAACTAATTACCTTGCCACACGATACCAGTCAACACACGTCCCCGCTACCTGATATTATAATTGTTACCTTTTTACTATCTTTTTTTTTTCATGTAGTAGGTGAAGGCATTCTTTTATCGGTAGAGCAGATATTTGAGCAGATTTTTGTTTACGCGCGTCATGACCGAAGGATTTCACACCGTCAATGAGAATCCTTATAAGAGAACAAAGCGCTCAAGAATGGAGAGTAACTCCTTTGTTATCACGCCCACAATCTGGATTCATCATAACATTCTACCTCGTGACCTCAGCCTCCAATTAACTGCATGGCTTAAAGAGAATTTAAAAACTTTTTCGGAAAAATGCAAAATCTTTATGGCTTCCCACAGATTAGTTAGAGAAAACTTTGACTACTTTCTCCTCGTCTTCAAATGAAAAGTGGCGCAGAAAACTTTATCTCTTTCCGGAGTTTTTTTAGTTCCGCCAACAAACATCGGAGGAGATACATATATACATTTTTCTTTAGTTTAACATAATAATATTTCAAATGTTTTTATATGTCTTATTCCTAAGATATTTAATTCAATTACAAATACATGCAAAAGCGTAGCATACACTCGGTAACACTTCCACCTGACCTTGACTAATTTCAAAAGGCTTCATAGTTAAGCCGGTCTTTAAGGACGCTTTATTGTTCTCGTGATAGATTGACTACATTTTTACGTTATGAATACGATAAACACTCTTGAGAGCCCGTTTGAATATCTCTTTGACCTTTGAAAATTGTGATGAGAGAGCAAAGCGTTTCTGAATACTGGCCACTCACGCTACACACCAGCCAGCACTGACGCCCGGTCCCTCAAGCCTTGGCGCTGGAGTTTTCAGAGCTATTCCTTGATGTGACAGCTGACATGACACGCCTCACGCTTTGAAATAATTCCAATATTTGCTTATTTTCTTCAGAGCTAATTTTCATCCTAGGAGCACGTACAGTACACACACACACACACACACACACACACACACACACACACACACACACACACACACACACACACACACACACCGTCTCCTGACTAAGAACAATAGCTTCCACGTGTGCATTGATAACAAAAACAAAGAAACATGAACGTATAAGAAAAAAGTCTCATGAAGTCTAGTATTTGCATCCAGTCAATCTGAAATATTCAAACCCAATACCTGGTGCATATCTTTTAATAAACTTGCATTGAATCTGAACTTGATGGTAAAACAAATGCAATAAGATAAAAGAAAATACGTCTTATGAACCCCAATATTTACAGCCATTCAATCTGAAATATTCAAACCCAAACCACGGTGCATATCATTTAATATTTTACTATCCAGCATGACCTTCGGATGAGAAACTTTATTTGATCACTGCATTGCATCCCTCGTGTGTCCTCGTGTGTCCTCGGCGCCCAAGACTCGTTATATATCTGCATGTCAGATTTATAGGTCAATCTTCCTAATGCAGCATACTTCAGGATCTAGTTCCATTTGCGGATAAACTTTAGTCAAGTCTGCCCTTCTCGACTTTTGCTATTCCCCTGACTCAGCACCGTCGGCCAGGGAGCTGAGAAACTGCGATAAAACTGTGTATGAGAGAGAGAGAGAGAGAGAGAGAGAGAGAGAGAGAGAGAGAGAGAGAGAGAGAGAGAGAGAGAGAGAGAGAGAGAGATACACAAACACAGACACAGATAAACAGATAAATACACGAAGACAAGCACAGAGACACATAAAAAGACTCAGACAGACATACAGAAAGACAAACAAACAAGACAGAAAGACAGACTGAACAAACACACACAGAGACACAGACAAATGCAATTAAAAAAACAACAACAGTACATGAAGACAAAACACAAAAACAGACACAACCTTACCTGTCTGTGCGCAAACACGACAGAGCCTAGTAACTTCCAGGTCCCGCCCCGCCTGTCCATCCTCACCATGCGCAGAATCTGGAAGAAACGCAGGCCCCGCACGGCAGACACCACCTGCCCGCCGGACCCATTTGCCAGCACCACGACCGAGGCCACTATGGTTACTATGTCTGCAGGGAAACACAGGGGGACGCTTACTGGGATGCTGGATAAGAGTGTGAGGAGTGAAGAGAAGAGACGATGCTGTAAACTGGTGAAGCAGAGATGAGGCAAAGAGGTGTAGTAAACTGATGAAGGAGTACTAGATGAAGAAATGTGATGATTAGTGGTGATGCTGTAAACTGGAGGTGAATGGGATGAGGTGAAGAGATGACGTAGTACATTGATCACGGAGTACTGGATAAAGAAATGTGATGGGTGATGGAGAGAGAGAGAGAGAGAGAGAGAGAGAGAGAGAGAGAGAGAGAGAGAGAGAGAGAGAGAAATAATCATAGAAAAATATACCAAATCATCAGCAAAAAAAAAAAAATTATCTCACATCATTTTCATTCTCTTTCTTTCTTTCCCTTTTACATTTCTTTTTAATCCAGCAATTACCTTTATTGATAGGCACGCTGACAGGTTTGTTAAGTCAAAATCAGAGAGAGAGAGAGAGAGAGAGAGAGAGAGAGAGAGAGAGAGAGAGAGAGAGAGAGAGAGAGAGAGAGATTTTCCCGGGAATTAAAATGAGAAAACACTTCAACATTATTCTTTTTCTGTTCTTTTCACGGCACCTTCAAAAGATGCCACAGAAATAAAGACTGAGCGAGGTGATGCGGAAGATTTGTAGGGGTGTAATGAGAGAGAGAGAGAGAGAGAGAGAGAGAGAGAGAGAGAGAGAGAAAGAGAAAGAGAGAGAGAGAGAGAGTCATTGATATCACACACTACAATGCTCGACATCAGAAAAATGAAGGAAAAAGCTCTTGAACGCACACTATTTTAATCTAAACTGACACGAAAACATTGCTCTTGATATAATTTATTGTTTTCTTTGACAATGGTTCTTTTCATCAATGTTACACTTACATTTTTCACTGGCAATCCTTACAATTCACTTATTTATCTATCTACGTATTTATTCTTCTGCTTACGCGTCCTTCGTCTTCATTCTACTGCAGTGTGAATGTACAAAGGGACAAAAGTACAATATGAATAACACGCGAGGAATGAAAAATGAACCTAGATTACAAAATTATGACGGTGAAACTCAGAGGCAAAATAAACGTGATGAATGGTAAGAATAAGAACAAGAATATGAAGACTCGGGGAAAAAAAATATACCATCCATTCGGTCAATGTATGTATGTATGTATGTATGTAGATGAGTGGGTTGCATGTCCATCGTCATGTTTCTTGACGTGAGGGTAAAATGAAGAAAAATTGAAGTGCAAACAACACTGCACTTGCGTTGGATAAGATGAAAAGGTTGCGTGCAGTGTGTGTGTGTGTGTCGTGGGAAGGTGCAATCATAAACACACACACACACACACACACACACACACACACACACACACACACACACACACACACACATTACCCCCATTACCCCCCTTCTATCTTCAGGTAATGCAATTAGGCCTCAGGTAGACACTCCAGGTAAGAGTTCTCAAGGTGCACTAATGACTTTTCCATTACACCTTACTCTTCTCTAATAGCATCTAGTATTTTACCATTATATTCTCTCATTTAGGATAGTTCTCCTTTATATCTCCCCGTAGACCTTCCTATGTGGTTAATAAAAGTATCTACCTATCTATCTATCTACCTATCTATCTATCTATCTATCTATCTATATGGGCGTCTCCTTTGATTAAACTTGGTAATACTGATCTATGGTAACGGAACACTGTCAGAAATACAATGGTGTTAGTTTACGTTGGGTTAGGTTAAGTTAAGGTAGGTTAGGATTACGTTTGAGAGAGAGAGAGAGAGAGAGAGAGAGAGAGAGAGAGAGAGAGAGAGAGAGAGAAGAGAGAGAAGAAATGGGAAGAGTATAATGGTCTCTCTCTCTCTCTCTCTCTCTCTCTCTCTCTCTCTCTCGACGTCCAGCAATGCAAAAATGTGTGTGTGTGTGTGTGTGTGTGTGTGTGTGTGTGTGTGTGTGTGTGAGAGAGAGAGAGAGAGAGAGAGAGAGAGAGAGAGAGAGAGAGAGAGAGAGAGAGAGAGAGAGAGAGAGAGAGAGAGAGAGAACAAAACAAAGTCCCTTGTCACCAAACCACCATTACAATACAAGTTTTCCCGTTCCATTAAAAAGAAATACAAAATATATATCCTTCACTGGGTTTTCGTCACTTTTACCTGTCGAACTATGAATACATTGAACATTTTTGCTGGACACTTTTATTCGAGAAATCTCTAAATGAAAAAAAAAAAAGAAACGAGAGAGAGATAGAGAGAGAGATAGAGAGAGGGGAAAAGGGTGGGAGAGCTGTTTATATATCTGAGCACGTGAAGGCAACACTACTACAAAACACCAATCAGAAGACAACAAAGGACAGTAGCCGTGTTCTGATTGGCTGCCCCTTAAAGAAGTAGAACAAAGTGAATAAATCATGAATAACGCAACACAGTCTTATTTATTCACGACGTGGGAACATGAAAGCTTGTCAGAGCGAGCACACACACACACACACACACACACACACACACACACACACACACACACACACACACGTTAATAATACAGTAAAACAGCTTTTCATGTTAGAGAAATATATTAATTCTATAGCAAGAAAAAGAAAATAAAAATAAAAATCTGTTCCTTTTAAGACAAAATTCGTAATGTGTAATTTTCGAAAAGCAAAGTTCTTATACTAAACATTTTGCCCTTTAATAATAGACTAAGAAAAAAAAAAAAACACGTACTATTTCAATATGGACGTATCAAGACATTTGCTCCCTAATTTTGGCTAACCCTTCTTATCTTTTCGAGAACCAGCATTCAAATGAGTTTTTTTTTTTTTAACATTGTATTGCCCTTGGCTGGCCTTCTCTCCTATATAAAGAAAAAAAAATTCTATGACTAACTTATTATTCTTTCTTGTTTCTTTTTTTCCCGTTTTTTGAAGTTGATATACTTTTTTTTCGCATGCTAAAATATAACAAACAAATTCTACAGCATGAATGAACGTTACTTTTTTCACTTTTTCTCTTATATTCTTTTCTGTGTGGAGTAAATTTGTATCATCTAATATTTCTCTCTCTCTCTCTCTCTCTCTCTCTCTCTCTCTCTCTCTCTCTCTCTCTCATCTATTTATCTCCTTATTAGAGTTAAAGTAAACAAACAAATATTTACGAAGTGTTCAGCCTTCATTATACTACTGCTACTACTGCTATTACTACTACTACTACTACTACTACTACCATGAAAGATAGATAAGAGGGATTATATTTGACTTTACTTGTGCTCTCTCTCTCTCTCTCTCTCTCTCTCTCTCTCTCTCTGTGTGTGTGTGTGTGTGTGTGTGTATTATTCACCTGCTTATGTTGCTATTCCCAAAACAGAAAACGGAACAATGTGGAGGAGGGCTTACCTATACAACAGAAAGGCCTCTTGGCGTACTTCATCCTGCCCCAAAACCCCTGGTATCTCGAACGACACCCGGACGACCATAATCTGCAATAAAAGACTCCATAAATATAGACATAACACCAGATGAGCCGGTAAGTGACTGGAATAAGTTGTTAGTGAAGGAAAAAAAGTAAGGGAAAAGAACAGAACAAGAAATCCACATAACTACGAGAGGAAAAGAAGAAGAAATAAGGAACATGGCGGGAAAAAAAGCTGATATTTCTTTCTTTCCAGTGAATGCAAGGAAAAATAATAAGAATAAAGGAGAGAAAGAACAGAACGAGAGAATCACATTTATTTTACTTTCTGACTGTAAATACAAGAAAAAAATGAGAAACCACAAGAAATGTAACCCGAAAACCACATTTATTTCCCTCTTCACTTTAACCCCTTCAATACTGGGACGCATTTTTACCTTGAGATTTGTGTACGATAAGACCATTTTATTGACATTAAGAAGGGTCTATGGAGGAAGCAGAAGATTAATGGCTAGTGTTTTCACTATTCTAATCCCCTACATAAGTTTCTGAAGTTGTTTAAAATCACCAAATACAGAATGAATATGGAAATGCGTCATGGTACTGAAAGGGTTAACCACACACAAAAAGAGAAAAAGCGAAGAAGCGCCCCCTGACAAAAAAAAAAAAAAAAAAAAAATCCTTTTCCAGCAAGTACAAAAAAAAAAAAAAAAAACTAATGAGAAAAACAAACAGTAAAAATATCAAGAGAAAAAAGAAATGACGGTCACAATTTTTCTCCGTGCGCCGTTCTCTCTCGCGGGAGATGAGATAGCGAACAAGAGAGGAAATATCGAGGCAATAACACTTAGGAGAGGCAAGAAAGGCAGGACAGGGAAGGGCTGGGAGAGAGCGAAGCACGAGGCAGTTCGGAAGTGAAAGAAAAAACATCAATCACTCTCCCTTTCACTCTAACAACAGCGAGAAAAGCAAGAAGTGAGGTGGAATGAGACGAGGTGAAGCGAGGTAAGGTGAGGCAACGCAAGTCACTTCAAACCAGGTCATGTCAACACTAAGTACACAAACTGCTCAACGAACAATCTCCTGACGACATGCACGCTACGATTGAAGAGCAAGACGAAGAGTGAGAGCGTGAGTAAGAGTGAGTGAGAGTGAGGTCAGGCAGGAGTTATGTCGTGTTTTGAGGAGAGTATCAGCTTTAAACTTGACTGCATGGGAGGGAGAGGGAGAGGGAGAGTAAGGGAGAGGGAAGGAGGATGGGGAGGAATGGGGTGGAATGGAGAGGAAGGAAAGAGGAAGAGAGAGAGAAAAAGAGGAAGGGAATGACACTGCATGTGAAGCACGAGTAGAGAGAGAGAGAGAGAGAGAGAGAGAGAGAGAGAGAGAGAGAGAGAGAGAGAGAGAGAGAGAGAGAGAGAGAGAGTAAGACAAGAGAACACACATCAAAGACACACACACACATCCGTTACTATGGAATAATATATTTTCAGATCTCAATAGAAAACGAAATATAAAGAAAACCGTGAAACAAAGAAAGAAAATGTGAAAGGGAAGCCAACCGCGTTACATACACTGAAAATAAAAGAAATAAAATAAACAAGAACTCCAAAAAAGTGTGCATGTAAATTAATGGAAAAAAAAAAAAAAGAGGAAAAAAAAACTGGAATGGAAGAGAATATAATGGTAAGGGGGAATATATACCGTATATATGTACAGGATGGTGTCGTGAAAATATACTGTAAAAATTATGAGGTGATGGAGGTGGAAAGGGGTACCGAACACACACACACACACACACACACACACACACACACACACACACACTTGAATATCGATATGACCAATCCTAATCTAACCTAACCCAACCTAAATGACCTGGCATGACCTCGTATTAATAACTTAACTTTTCCTGATCTAACAATGTTCTTCTTTCAACAAAATTTTACGCTGTTAGTCTATCTCCTTCATAACAATAACAACAACAACAACAATAATAATAATAATAATAATAATAATAATAATAATAATAGTAAGAAGGGGTTCCAGTCGGGATAACGGTTCCCTAACAGGTGGGCTCTCTGATAGGAGATACCTAAGAAAAATACCACCTTCAGCCCATAAATTCCTGTGAAAAGCCCATATTGTACTAAAAAATCTCACAAAAGATCACTAAACCTAACCTAACTTAGTCTAACCTTAATCTAAACGTAACCTAACCTTAACCTAACCTTAATCTAACCTAACCTAACATAACCTAACCTTACCTTAACCTAACCTTAAACCTAACCAACCCACACGTAACCTGATCTTAACCTAACCTAACTTTCTCTAACCAACCCTCAACATAACCTAACGTAACGTAACCAAACCCAACCTTAACCTAACCTAACCTAATCTAACTTTAACCTAACTTAACCTAACCTTAACCTTAACCTAACCTAAAGTAACCTAACGTAAGCTTAGCCTAACCTAACTAATCTAACCTTAACGTAACCTAACTTTCTTCAGCAAATATCAGTCTGCCCGCGATCCAACATATAAATCTTTACGCAAGAAAACATCACGGAACAATTTGTCGACCCAAAAGAAACGGATAACAGACTTTTTGACGAAGCGCAGATCGGAACTTTAGAGACGAAAATCGAAGACTCTCTATTGAAGCAAATACAATGTGAACCTGACCTGGAAACACAAACACAAAGCAAGCACAAGACACAAGAAGGTCACTCGAGTCTCTCCAAAGGGATGTGGGCGACTGTGGACTGAAATCTGAAGGCTCTTGAAGACTCTCTACCCAGGAAGCGAAGTCCAGACTGCTATGTAACAAGAGACAAAAGAGAACAAGGAAGATTAAAAAAAAAAAAAAGGAAAATTACGGAGAAAAAGTAATTAGTGGATATTGAAAATTCAGAGGAAGAATAGCAATAGAAATACATAAAAAAAAAATTAGTCAAAAGACAAAATATCAAACAAAGGTGCTGAAAAAAACGAATTCTTAGAGAGAGAGAGAGAGAGAGAGAGAGAGAGAGAGAGAGAGAGAGAGAGAGAGGATAATAAAGGCACTTCAAAACGAAAACTTCAAGAAGGCACTTTGTTCTCTTTTAAGGGCGAGGAAAGAGGCATAAAGTCAAGTCTCGTTTGCAGTTTTGTGGGGCGTTGTAAAGGGAAGGATGGGGGGGCTAAGGCAGGAAGGTAAAACTATGTATATGCAAAGGGGCAACATAAACGAATTCTTTAGGCAAGGCACCTTTTCCTCTATCAACGAGAAGGTGGTAAATTTCCTCCCTCACCTGTTGCGTTTATGATCTTAGGATAGAAAACGGGAGAGAGTTGAGGAAAAAAAGATACAAAAGGGAAACTGTTGGAAATGTATATATGGTATTTCTTTCCCTCTGTTTTAAAGAAGAGAAGCGTTTAATTATTATTTCCTCTCACCTGTTGCATTCAGGAGCTTCAGACAGTGGTAGAAAAGAGGGAAAGAGGGAGAACTTAAGAAAAAAAAAAGAATAAAAAAAGGAAAACCAAAAAACGAGAACTATTATAAAGTCTGATCTTACATAACGCATCATTTTTTTTCTTTAACTCCCAGGCATAAAATGTGTTAAATTTCTCTTACCTGTCCGGATATACTTAATACAGGTAAAGCGAAGGAAAACGGGTAAAAAAAAAAAACAACAACGAATACTATATAAACAACTCTAGCCGCATACTTTCAATTCAGCATTTTTCTTCCCTTACGTAACAACAAAGTTTTAAATCCTTTCCACAGGCAGCATTATGAAGAATCTTACGACACTTACAGAGAAAAAACAAACAAGAATAAAGAAAACGACACGGAAACTAAAAAAAAAAAAAAAAGAAGAGAAGCACAGGCGTAGAATTTCAGCACGTCATTTTTTTTCCATCTGTAATGCTCCAAAAGGTGTTAAATCCTGCTCACCTGCGGCAACTAAGGCGGATCTTAAGGCGCAGGGAGAGGCAGGATTTGGTTTGCATTATTCATGGAGGCGAAGCAATATTCTGGTCGGATTGGCTGTTGTGTTGTGTTCCTAAATTACAACGTATACATATGCTCGTATATCAGAACTAGAATTTGTTTGCGTGTGTTGCATGGGAACAAGCTGAGTGATCTGCGTGTTTGTCCGTCTGTCTTGCGTTTTACAGCAAATAGGTCGAATACATGAATGAAAGTGACACCATGGATCTAGTACAGAATATGATAACCCACTGTGAAAATAACCAGATCTCAGAAAGCTGTATTTATGTGAGTTATCTGTGTGTCTGTTTATCTGTCTCGCGTTTCAAAGTAAATAGGTCGGATATATGAGTGAAACTGACGCCATCTAGTAACGGAATAATAATTGATAACCCACTGTAAATATAACCAGACCCTCACGAAGTTGTATTTTTATGAGTTATTTGTATGTAAACAGGTGGAATGTATGAATGAAACTGATGCCATCTAGTAACGGAACAGTAAATAGCCCATTGTGAAAATAACGAAACCTCAAGAATTCCTGTGAAAATTAGCGGCAAAGCGTGTCTGTATGATCTGTTTCTTCCCAGGATTTGCTTCATTTACTCAGTATCTGCACGCTTTCCTTGGGCAGCTCAGTATCCTCGCAGTCTCTTACTTTCCCTCTAGCTTCTTTAATGGCAAACAGTATGTGTATAAGGAATCTAGATTTAGTTTATGGTTCTGTAGTGTCAACAATCTCATTATTCGTCAGTGCTTGGTTGCTTTCACTCGCTGTCGCTAATTGGTCACTGCATGTCCGTCGTTTCTGAATGCGGGAAACAAACCGTGTATTTACATAAGCTTTCATTTAATCACAAGGCAAAGGGATTACCCAAGTAAAAACAAAGTGAAATCCTACAATTGAGTGATGGTTTTGCTAGGAATAAATTTGATCCTCGCTATGTAATAAAATAACAGAAGAATATGTAGATCTGTCAGGAAGTGAGAGCATCAGTCATCGGCAGTGTTACCGTGTTCGCGTGGCCTAAGGTGGCAATATTGCTGAAGCAGTTAGTGACACAGAACACAGTCAAACGATTCGGTTAAAAGAGGGATCCTTGAGCGCTCTTAATTAACTCTGTCTTTCCTACACTGCGAGAATGGAAGTTTACGGTGCAGTTAATCTCATGCTAACTATTCTAGGCAGATCCGCGGGAAGCTTTGGAAAGATACATGCTCGTAATAGAAAGCCAGCCAACGAGCCAACCACCCAGACAAATACAGATGAATATATATAGATAAAAATAGTGACTGATGGAAAGATAAATAGATAACACGTAAGTGGGAATAAATACATATATAAAAAATAGAAGAGAAACGAAAGAGGGTAAGTAAAAGCAAGGTTAAAGAGACGTATATAAAGATGAATGCAGGAATACAAATAGACGCACGGATTGATACAAAGGGAAAAATAAACATGCACACACACACACACACACACACACACACACACACACACACACACATATATATATATATATATATATATATATATATATATATATATATATATATATATATATATATATATATATATATATATATATATATATATATATATAGAGAGAGAGAGAGAGAGAGAGAGAGAGAGAGAGAGAAAAGGAGAAAACAAAATCTAAAAACAAAACACAAACACCACAAATAAAATAAATAAATAAATAAATAAATAAATGCAAAAGAAATAATATGAGGGGACGCAGAGGGTATGGAAGCATCAGAAAGACAGAAACAGACGCAGAGAAAGATGCAAGCAGAAACATGACATAAAAAAAAAACCAGCAGGAAGTGAGGGAGAGAAATTCAAACCGACATAAACTTGCATATATGAAGTCAGAAGAGGGAGGAAGAAGGAAGAGAGCCGGGCACACAATACAGGCAGGCCACGTAACAAGGGTAATGGACTTACTCACTTACTCACCTCAAAATATATTCAATAGTGAACCACACAACGACAAAGGACTCGATATAAAAGAGGACTTCTGTAGCTTGGTCTTCGTAGTCCTTTACCGTGGACAGAACGCTCAGGGTGAGGCAGATGAAGATGGTGCAGAACCTGGAACAAAGGAGAGAGAACTGTGAGGAAGAAGAGACAAAAAAGGAATGTCACAGAGACTAAAGATCGAAAAGAATTATCCACAAAACAAAGGAGATGTATTATTGTTATGAAAAAAAGAGAAAATGGATAAGAAAACCTGAAACAAATGAGAGAGAGAGAGAGAGAGAGAGAGAGAGAGAGAGAGAGAGAGAGAGAGAGAGAGAGAGAGAGAGAGAGAGAGAGAGAGAGAGAGAGAGAGAGAGGGCTGTGACGGAAGAAGAACCAAAAAAGGGAATGTCACAGAAACACTACAGATTGAAAAGGAATATTCGAAAAACAAAGATGAGTTATTATAATGAAAAAAAAAAAAAAAAGAGAATGGATACGAAAAGTGAACCTGACACAAGTGAGAGAGAACTGTGAGACTAGAAGAACCAAAAAGGAATGTCACGAAAACTACAAATGGAAAAGAAATATTCACAAAACAAAGATGTGTTATAATAATGAAAAAAAAAAGAAAAATAGATACGAAACGTTAAACTGGAAAAAAAATGAGGGTAGAAGAACCAAAAAGAAATGTCACGGACACTACAAATTGAAAAAGGAATACTCACAAAACAAAGATAGAGATAAAGAAAAAAAAAAATGAAGCAAACAGGGAAGCAGCACTAAAGAAAGCCAACCAGAAGGAATAGGACGAAAAACTACACATGGTGAGGACAATTTATAACAGGGCAAAGAAAATATAAAGTACTATATATCAAAAAGATTAATATGGCGTAGCGGCCGAAATAAGAAAGGTAACATATAGGAATAAAACTTCATGATGACGACAAAAGAAAAAAAAAACGAGGTAATAATAAAAAGGTGATCAAAATACAACAACAACAATAACAGCAACAAAAGGGAGATGGTGTAGACTGTAGAATTTAAAGAGAGAAAGAAAACATGAAGAAAGATCCATGACAGAACAAAAACAACGAAAATAATGCCAGAAAAAATAATAAAAATGAAAAAAAACTAGAGAAGGAAGATAAAGGGAGCTTGTAGTGCAGTAAAAATACATAAAATTAAGAAATATGAAAGAAAAAAAAACACAACAACTACCTTGGAAGATAAAGGGAATTCGTAATGCAATAAAAATACATAAAGTTACGAAATATGAAAGAAAAAACACAACAACGACCATGGAAGATTAGGAGACAACGAAAAACATAAAAACACTCACATAATGAAGCAAAGTACACTATGAAAGGATATAGCCAAACTTAATTGGAATTCTAAAATGAAAGAATTAGAAAAGAGAAACTGATGAAGGAATATTAAAAAGAACAATGAAAACATATTAAAAATTCATATAATTAACGAGAAACTCCACACTCCATTAAAAATACAAATTAGAACTTCACAAATACACAAAAGGAGAAGAAAAATAGTAACAAACCTTCGACACGCAGAAAAAAAAAACTAAAATAAAGAGAACAGCAAAAAATACTACAAAACGAAAACAAAGAGAATCAGAAACCATTAAACTATACACTCACTCAATAAATAGGATCCAAACCCATTATAGACCCATGAGAGGAGCGTCAAGAAGACCTGACACGGAGGTTGAGGACTGGTGTTGCATTTATAAGGAAAAAGAAACAGTGGGTCCGTGTTGGTGGCGGAGGGAAGCAGGGACGGAAGGGTGAGCGTGCCGGGCGAGTCCTTACATCCGCCAGTCTATTGAATTTCACACTTGTTGGTGAAATGCTTCCCTCTCGCGTCCCTCTCTCTCGCGCCACTTGCCACGTCCCGCCTCCCGCCTCGCCTCGCTCAACTTGCACTAAAAACGGAGCTGGTGTATTGTTGACTTTGAATTAAGCAAACGCACAATAACAACTGGGTCTCGATGAATTTTTCAAAAGTGTACGGAACTAATTTGACTTAACCTCACCTGACCTAATTACTTTGCGCTGAACGAACATCATGTCGGTCAATTTTCCTCATGGTGTCAACAATTCGTTTTCTTTTACTCCTTAATTATCCGTTTCCTCTCATTGAATTGCTATTACCACTTTTTTTCTTCCTTTTTAGTACTATTGGTTAATTATTCAAACTATTATTCGTATCTTAGTTCTCTAACGGAATTTCCCAGTTTTTCTTACAGACACTGATAATTCGTTTTCTTTCATTAAGTTCTATTGGTGCTGTTTTCTCTTCTTTTCTAGTACTGCTGGTAAATCATTCCAACTATTATTCGTACCAGTATCTTCTTGTCAGCCGGAATTTCTCACTTTTCTCTTACAGTCACTGATAATTCGTTTTCTCTCATTAAGTGCTATCGCTGCTGTCTTTTCCCCTTTACTAGCACTATCACACTTTAACATACTGCCTGTACCAATATCATAGTTTCATCCAGTACTATTTATTATGTAGTAACCTTCCCAGCTTCCTCATAGACATTAACAATTATTTTTGTCTCACTAAAGTGCAATTAATACCATTTTACTTTCCTCTCCAGCACTACCAAGCTATTTAATGTGTTACTTTTTTGTTTTTGTTTATTTATACCATGTAGGTTTTCACGGGAATTTATGGGCTAAAAGGGATACTTTTTTTGGGTACCTCCTATCTCAAAGCCCACCCGCTAGAAAACCGTTGCCCCGAGTGAGGAAGCCCCGCCTACACTCGCCCGCCTACACCCGCCTACTACAGGATTCAAACCTGTGGGCTTCGAGACCCCTCAGACCCCAAAGCACGCATGGTTCCACTGTACCACGGCGACTCCCTTTACCAATAACTCAGTTTCCCCCAAGTAATATACACCTTCCCTGTTTGCTAAGTACGAGTACCAATCTATCAAGACCTCCTCCTATCCCCAGCCCCTCTCAGCCCAGACCAACTCAGTTCAGAGCAGCCAAGCCCAGCCCAGCCCAGCCCAGAGCAGCCCAACCCAACGCAGCCCCTTCCACCTCCTTCAATTCCTTACAAACTTGGTTAATTTTACTGACAAACGTCGCGCAGGATTCCCAGGTGAAGGAAGTTAGGCATGATTACTCCGGCGCCACGCGAGGTATCTTGGCCCAGAATTCCTGGCTTGTTATACTTACTTGCCAAGGTTGCGTTAATTTTCTTTGGATCGTTCTCACTTCCTCGATAACCTAGAGAGGCTGGGAGGTTGGGATCGGGAGGAATGCGGAGTTATTATTGATTGTTTAATTGCAAAGGGCGTCTTTTTTAACCTCTTCAGTACTGGGACACATTTTTACCTGAAGATTTGTGTACGATTAAACGTTTTATTGACATTACTAAGGCTCTATGGAGGTCAAAAGATTAATGGCCACAGTCTTCACTATTTTAATCCTTCACATAAGTTTCTGAAGCTGTATAAGATCACCAAATAGTAACCATAATTAAATTGGAAATGTGTCATGATACTGAAGGGATTAATATTTAGAGTAGGATAGAAGTGTTTTTCGATGGATACACAACCATAATCGAGAACAGGAGGTTAATTATGTGTTTCTGTGTGTTTTTATAAGCTGCACTACTATTTAAAAGAGAGAAATGTGGAAATAATAGTCTAAAATCATAACTAGAGTGATTAAAAATGATGAGTATAAAAAATATCTAATGAAAAAAACGAAGTTGATTTTGTGTATCTTTTATTTGATGTTATAATATTTTGTGTAATTTTTTCTTTTCTTTTTCTCTATTATTTGTTACGAGATTTTGTTGAGTTTAGTTGATCACGTGATGAGCTTAGTTATCACGTCACGAGTTTAGTTGGTCACATCACGCGCTTAGTTTTTTATATATTTTTATTTATACCATGTGGGCTTTTCACAGGAATTTATGGACTAAAGGGGATACTTTTTATGGTACCTCCTATCTATCTAAGCCCATCCGCTAGGAAACCGTTGCCCCGAGTGAGGAAGCCCAACCTACACTCAGACCGTGGACAGGATTCGAACCCGTGCGCTCGGAGACCCCTCGGAACCCCAAAACATGCATGGTGTATCACGAGTGTTCTTGCGTTTGGTTGATTCTTTTAGTACCAAGAGTTTATATTTTCACGGTTTTTTATTCATATTTTTCGCTTTTTTTCTTAGTGCGCTTCTTCTTCATTTTTTTTTTCTGAGTTTTGTAACATTTTTTCCCAATTACTTCTCCGTTTTGGTATTCTGTCCCTTTGGTGTTTTTTTCCACTCACTATTGCGCTGTTTTTTTTTCTCCTTGTTACTATTCTGTTGCGGTAGCACTTGTTTTTTTCTTCTTTTTCTTTCTGGATACTGATTTTTCTTTACTTTCTCCGTAATTGGGATTGTTTTTTTTCTTTTCGTAACGTCTTTTTCCTTTATTGATTAGTCACATGGATTTCTTTTTAATGTTTTCCGTTTGGCAGCATTTTCCTTCGAATATATCCATTCGCCATTTTTTTCCTTTATTTTTCGCTCTGGCAGCCAAACCTCTCTCTCTCTCTCTCTCTCTCTCTCTCTCTCTCTCTCTCTCTCTCTCTCTCTCGTGCATATGTATTTTTCTATTTTTAGCTTGGGGTTGGCGTGAGTGTTTACATTGGTGTGGTGTGTACGATAATTGTCAGTTCCATCGCCTTTAAGTCTTCACCCTTCGTTTATGTGTGATTCCCAGAGTCCAGATTATACTGCACTACCTCCATTTGCTTCACTTATGCACCGGAACCTTTGTGCAGAGGTGGAAGAGATGTGGTGGACCTTGCTGTTCATTTTTCTATTGCAACAACAACAACAGTAGCAAAACGAACAAAATGGAAAAATAAACAAGAACAAGAACATCATCATCGACAAGAGGCAAAAACAACAATAATGACAACTCACCTCCTCCTCCAATAACAACAACAACAACAACAACAACAGATCTTCAAATAAAAACGCTAATGTTATTTCCTTTCCTTTCCTAACCTAACCTAACCTCACCTAATCACGAATATTACTTATACAACAACAACAACAATAACAACAACTGCTACTATTACTACTACTACTACTACTACTACTACTACTACACGCCTTTAAACCTCCCACAGGAGCAAAACAAGCTATAATCGATTGTACCGTTTTTCCCTTATAGCACGAGTGGCTAAGGTATAAGGATGTGATGCCGGTGATCTCTTGAAACGCTCTGCAGTACCGTACCATAACACCCACTACCACACTCTAGGAAACGAGCTGCTCCCTCACCACGCCTATTTATTTCCCAAGGCTACAGGGATGGTTAGCTGGGTTTTCAAGAGTTTTCTCCACTTAACAATGCAGATATCTTGTCAATTTGCCTCTAAAAAACGTAGACACCTTAAAAATTCATGTTAATTTAAATAAAGTCTTTTGAAAGTAGTGGAGGTGTGGGGCAGAAGTGTTTCAGAGCATGGTCCTCTGCCTATCACATTCTCGAGTACCCAAGACAATAAAGCTTCACGACCAGCAACGAAGCACTAAACGAACACTGCCAACAACGAAGCACTAAACGAACACTGCCAACAACGAAGCACTAAACGAACACTGCTAACAACGAAGCACTAAACGAACAGCGCCACTAGTTTGCCATCGCCAGGAAGCCATGAGGTCGTACAGAGGTAAACACTAACAGCAGTATTCTATTTTTTAACACTTTCTAAGAACTAAATGATTAATCGCAGTTGTTTTTCCTTCTTGATGATACATAATTTTTGTTAAACTTGACTGTATATGAGGCTGTGAGAAGTTGTACCGTATAGGTTTGTGTTCCTAATCGCTCAGGGATCTTATAACGTCTAATTTCACCGGAGGCAAACGATCAGCGCATAACCCTTAGTTCAATTATACCTGGAGTCAAGAATACGAAGCTGATTATAAAGTGAAGGAAGGAGAAGAAAATTAAGGAAGAAACGAGTGACGGCAACAAGTGTGTGGAGACTGCAATTCCAGTAGTCCTTTTTTTTCCATTTTTTTTTTGCCCCTCGCAGTTCTCCCTCTTACATAAAAAAAAAGAAAATAATGCAAGACACGTAACCATGGCAAGTATGAGATGCATCAAGGAAGGAGGGGCGGGGGAGAAGTGAGCGTAGTTGAGTGAAGGCAGCACGCGAAAGGAGTTGCAGGAGTCCGCGGAGACCTTCAGTTAGTTCCAACATTGTCTCGACCCGGGGGAGAGGCGCCTTGATGTTGCAGGGTGGCGGCATGCTCCCCCCCTTCCCCTGCCAGCCACCCCAGACCATCTTCTCAAAATATGGAGGTGCTTCATCTCGATTACCTGACTCAACTCAGTCTACTGGAAGTCATTGGGGTTTTCAAAAGATGTTTTTCATGATTCTAGAGATTATTTAACAGTTTCTGCACTATCAATGGGTACATGATGCCCATAAGAGTCTAATATAACTTCTAAAACGTTTGAAAATAGTCCTTATAAGAGAATAAAGGGTTTCAGGAACACCAGCCACGGACCTCCAGCCACCCATCCCTGTATAACTGAGCACAATGACGCATGCCAACTTGCCAATACATTACAAAGCCCTGACATTCACAACCACCACCACCACCACCACCACCACCACCACCACCACCAACAACAACAACAACAACAACGCTGCCGTCGCCACCACCACCGTCAATCGTTACCACAAATCTGACTCGGCTTCCCTCGGTAATCAGATCTCGTCACGTATTACGACTCACAGTGATAGCTCCACTTACAACTTCCGGCAATCTGCATCATAAACACTCATTTGAATAAACTGATGCGTAAATGAATAGCAGTCTCGAGATAGGAAGCGATGACTGCAATCAGAAAGAGGAACAGATTCTCAAACTAATTAAACGAGGTGTAAATTGCAAGAAAACTTTCCAAGCAAGTTACCAAACGCTACATAACAAAACCCTTCCAAGCGCTCCAGAAATGAAAACTTAAATTGCTGCAGATTACGAAAATGTACCAATAAATGTATTCCGGAGGGCGACTGGAAAGGGAGGAGGGCCTGGAATTCTGGATGTGACCGCTTCTGGAACCTCAAGCCTCTCCCTCCCCTCCAGATCCCAGAACGGGAATGTTGGGAATCAAGGATGGTGTGATTGGGAATAACTCAGTTCTCCTGGAATGGGAGGCGCTTTGGGAAAGCTTCTCTAGGAATAATGTTGGATACTTGGCTGGAATATGCAGCAGAGAGGGTCCTTGTGTGTCTGGAATGTTATGCAAAGTTCAGGAGGAAATGTGGAATGTTTAAAGCAATATTTTCATGACTGGAAACAGGGGAGCTACAATTCAGGTACATGAAAAGGCAGTTGGTGACACGATTACTGTCTGGAATCTGGGCTGGAAGGGAGACTCGAGGTGGTGCTGGAAGGAATTAAACGTATTATTTCCTGGAGCGGGAAACATTACTACTTGGTGGCAATAAACTCAAGCTTCTTACTTTCCTGTCCTCTTCGCTTCATTCCATTTCCTTTCCCTTCCTTTCCTTCTTTCTCTTCTATTTCATTTTTTTTCTCTTCCTCTTCCATTTAATTTTCCTTCTTTCCATTCCGTCATCTTCCTTTCCTTTCTCCACTCTTTGTTTATCTTTTTCTCCCTTTCCTATCCCACCCCATTTCCTTCCTTCTTCCCCTTCTCTTCTCTTTCCTCCCCTACCATGCAACAAAATCTCTTAAAAACCACATACTAAATTGGGAAACACAAAACACTCCCGTTGAAAGAGGCAAAAGCAAATTAATATAACGTAAAGCAGAAAATTACCGAGAGAGAGAGAGAGAGAGAGAGAGAGAGAGAGAGAGAGAGAGAGAGAGAGAGAGAGAGAGAGAGTCAGTCAGTCAGTCTATCTCCTCATTAAGTAACGCCATGCTAAAAAGGACACAGCCAACATCCCCTCCGCTCCTCAATCTCTTCTTGACGATTCGCGAGGAACTTGTTTTTTCGTGTCCGTGAAATTAACGTGCACCCGAAGCCCATGCCACGCTCCCCCACGCCCCTCCACGCCCTCCGCGCCGCATCAACCCATTACCGTAAAATTGAGATCGCAATTACTAATGGTGCAGGGGTGAGGGGAGAAGGAATGAAGGGCGATGGGGTGAGGGGGTGACAAGAGTGGGTATTGATGTGGGGTGGTACATAAGCAGTGGGGGTGATTATAGGGGTGATGATAGCGGGATGAGTACTGAATTGGGGTGTTTCTGGGGTGATTGTGAGGGGTGAGAGGGACGTGGGGTGATGAAGGTGAAATATGTTAGTCCTGGGGTGAGAGGGGTGATAGATGTATTTGGGGTGTTTCTGGGGTGATTTTGAGGGGTGAGGGTGACGTAGGGTGACAGAGGTTAGAATGTCAGTGCTGGGGTGAGAGGTGGGTGAAGGTAAGGTTCTTGGGGTGTTGCAGGGGTGAGGTGCTTTCAAAAGGGGTGCAGGTAAAGGAAACGATGCCGGGGTGAATAAAATCAGTGACTCGGGTATTTTTTTGGCGGTTATGTTAGTTTATGTTATGTTAGGTTAGGTTAGGTTAGGTTAGGTTAGGTTAGGTCAAGTTAGGTTAGGTTAGGTCAGGTTAGGTCAAGTTAGGTTAGGTTAGGTTAGGATAGGTCAGGTTAGGTCAGGTTAGGTTAGAATAAATTGCTATTCTTTTTTTTTTTCTATTTTTTTTTTGTTAATTCATGGTAAACCCCTGAACTTAATTGAGCTTAACCCAAATTAAATCTAACTTTATCAAGCACAAAACTAACAAAGGCGAGACTAAATCATCGCATCAGAAAACAAATAAAGAAAATAAACAAATGAAAGAAAAAAAAAAAAAAATAAAATGAAAAAAAGAAAACACAACACCAGTCAACCAAAAGTCAACATCCCGTGACGTCACCAAGATGGCCGCCCGATCTGGTGACGCCGCTGAATTAGGGATTCGAATCATGTCTTTTCGAAGCGAGTTCCTTGATTACGAACCTCTGAGGACTCGTTCGAAATGGTAGTAAGCGAGAGCAATCTTTATATTCGTCCCCAGGAGTCCTCCTATCATTAGGTTTCCCTGAGACTTGTGCCAAAAGTGTAATTCGTACCGTGATTCGAAGCGTCTCAGGCAAACGAACCAGCGAATCTTCTAAAAAAAAACCGAGAAATGCTCTTTAGTGGAGAGAATATGGAGGAGGAACAACAACAACAACAACAACAACAACAACATTAATAATTACTACTACTACTACTACTATTACTACTACTACTACTACTACTACTACTACTACTACTAAAAGTAATAATAATAAGAACAAGCAGAAAAGAAGGAGGAGGAGAAGGAGGAGGAGGAGGAGGAGAAGGAGAAGGAGAAGGAGGAGGAGGAGGAGGAGGAGAAGAAGAAGAAGAAGAAGAAGAAGAAGAAGAAGAAGAAGAAGAAGAAGAAGAAGAAGAAGAAGAAGAAGAAGAAGAAGAAGAAGAAAAAAAGAAGAAGAAGAAGAAGAAGAAGAAGAAGAAGAAGAAGAAGAAAAGAAAAAGAAAAAGACACACACACACACACACACACACAGAGAGAGAGAGAGAGAGAGAGAGAGAGAGAGAGAGAGAGAGAGAGAGAGAGAGAGAGAGAGAGAGAGAGAGAGAGAGAGAACAAAGAACAAACTATTCTAACCTCCCCTTGTCTACATCACCACCACCACCACTACCACCACCACTAGAAGTCACAGAAGCAGGCGTATAGGTTAGTCTGCCCACATGCCTCCTTCCTTCCTTAATGTCCCCCGTGAGGCGCCCTGAAGCACCGCCTATGTCTTGTCGTGACGGGGAGTGTACGTTGTAATGTTCTGCTGGCGTGGTATTGTGTGGCGTTGCGTGGTGTTGAGTGGTGCTGCTCTCTCTCTCTCTCTCTCTCTCTCTCTCTCTGGTGGTTTGAAGTATTGCTAACATGAATGAAAAGTAGTAATCTCAGAGAAAATATCTTCCTATCTCTAATTTTCTCTCTCTCTCTCTCTCTCTCTCTCTCTCTCTCTCTCTCTCTCTCTCTCTCTCTCTCTCTCTCTCTCCTTGTGTTGTTTCATTCTTTATTGCCATGAATACCTGATGATCCTTCCCAAGATTGAAAAATTAAGCACTCTCTCTCTCTCTCTCTCTCTCTCTCTCTCTCTCTCTCTCTCTCTCTCTCTCTCTCTCTCTCTCTCTCGTGGAGTTAGTAGTGTAGTAAAACGTAGCAAAGAAGTAAAAATATGCACAATTGTAGTCTAAATTGCAGTAACGTTCTTGTAACTCTTTCCTCTGACCTTCACTGCATGTTGTGTCCCTCTCAGTCTAAAGTTTCATGATCTCCGTACAGTTTCCTTACAACACCTGATATTTAGATTTTTTTTTGAGTAGATCGGGGAATGTAATGGAGGAAAACGTGAGACTGAAGTGAATGCGTTGTCATTTTTTTTGTACTTTTTGTCTACGAGTGTACTTTAAAAATTTTTCTTCTTAAATTCATGAGACTGCGAAAAAAAAAAAAAATCTCTAACATTTTTCTATTTTTTTCAACATGTAGTTTTGTAGAGAGACGGAAAAAGAATGTAAAAAGTAAAGAAAGATAGAGAAAGTACCGCTGCTAATAAACACAAGCTGAAGAGAACAGTAGACGAGGAGGAACGAATCTTCGCCCTTACAAACCAACATCTTTTTAAAATTTAGACAGTAAAGCTTAAAACAAACACCCTCGTAAGGACCGACAAGTCTGCTGGTCATTATTCTTCCTCTATGTTTCTTTGTTTTGCCACACCACTAACTCAGCCTGAAATGCGACACTAACACGTCAATGAGGGCCGGATTGAAGCGCTTGTTCGGGGAATTCTTGGCTGCATCGCCTTAGCAAAAGAGACTAAGACACAAGCTGACTGTTTAAAACTCATTCAGGTGATTTTTAAAAGGATCAGAGCGGGAACCTTCCTGACGCACGCACCTCAGGAAAGTAATCGTGTGAGTTAGGGAAGTAACACAGGAACTGGCGGAAATTGAATGTAATAAGACCGGCCGACACGACACGTTAATAACATCAGAAGAAAATAACACTGGAAAAGTTCAAGAAATTATGTACCGATAAGAAATAAATGAATTGTTTAATGCGTAACTTTATTTCTTTCATTGCAGGATTATTATTATTTTTTTTCCCATAATCACTTGCGGGTTTAAAACATTAATTTTTGTACTAAAGTATTTTAAATTATTCCGCAGTCTGAAAAAAAAAGACAGAATTAATCCCTTAACCTTCATTTTTCAACTGCGTGACCAAGCAGGAAATTCTTTACAGTGATTTGAATGTTAGCGATGAACAAGTGTGAAATAATCTATACCAATGAAAAAGAAAAACTAAAAACAGTAAGTCACAAACACAGTATTAGAAATTGTACAAGAAAACCTACATAATAATATAAAACAGAGAAAGAAAAATACATGAGAGAGAGAGAGAGAGAGAGAGAGAGAGAGAGAGAGAGAGAGAGAGAGAGAGAGAGAGAGAGAGAGCACAGAAGGCCAACACGTGCCATTTCACCTCCCGGAAAGCCTTCACTGTCCTCATACTGTCTTCATTATTTGCCTTCCGTCACTCTATCGACTTGGAACAGACAAACACGACTCTTCCTTTCACCCTTTCACGGAATTCTCTCTCTCTCTCTCTCTCTCTCTCTCTGTGTGTGTGTGTGTGTGTGTTAATACTTTCCCCCAGTCTTTGTTCCCTGAGGCAGGAGTGGAGTTTTCTGGTAAATACGTGTATATTGTGTATCTAGTTTGAATCTTTCTGCAGTGTTGCATTGCGTTACAATAAACAGTCATCGCATGAGACAAACACTGATCTACTCTATATATCTATCTATTCACTTCTCTGTATTCTATTTCAACTCTTTCAATGCATTAATTAAGTTTAGCGAACATTCAGAGCACTCAACGAATATTTAGAGAAGCGCGCCGCATACACACACACACACAAACAAGAAAACGAAGATTAATTTTTCTTTGCTTTTCACTGCCATAAGCAACAATTAAAAATAACAAAAACAATGTATGGAATCTATATAAACAGCTACTAGGGAAAATGTGGATAAAACAGTCACTTTCCTATAATTTCTACGCAGTTCAATAAGAAATAAGAAAAAAAAGTCCCCTAGAGTGATTAGAAATGCAGGGAAAACGTGTCATTTAGCAGTGAAGGAGTTAACACAGCGTCCTCTTAGTCCAAACCGCCAGAGATTCTACAGTACCAGTATCCATAGCGAGGATAGTGTAGCTCCAGCAAGCCATATGAATACTCGAGTTACGCTCCAGTTCACCAGAGAGCGGCCGTGTTACACCAAATATTGCCACAGCGCCGCGGGGGTCAGCTAATATAACGTTATTACTATCGGTAACACAAGAATGACGCGGCTCGAGGTATTGGCCAAACATACAAGGCATCGCTGGAACTGGCTGACCTAATTAAGTGTGGGGAGCGAGTGGTATTCTTTCATCGAGAGAGAGAGAGAGAGAGAGAGAGAGAGAGAGAGAGAGAGAGAGAGAGAGAGAGAGAGAGAGAGAGAGAGAGAGAGAGAGAGAGAGAGAGAGAGAGAAACATTTGAAACATTTATTTGTCACCAGTTTTTGTAAAAGTATATGATATAAATGCTATCATAATATGTAATTGATATACAATGAGAGAGAGAGAGAGATAGATAGATAGATAGATAGAGAGAGAGAGAGAGAGAGAGAGAGAGAGAGAGAGAGAGAGAGAGAGAGAGAGAGAGAGAGAGAGGAAAAAAAATGAAGAACGAAGGAACAGGAAGACAAAGAAAATGTAATGTCTCTGCTCGTTATAAGTTCTTAATTTATCAGAGCTTGCCAGTTAGGGACGTGAACATGAGTGGCAGATGAGGTGGAATGAATAGAAAACGGTTCCCTGCAGATGTAGAGAAGCGAAATCTGTCCACTTAGTATTAACCCTTTCAGAACCAGGACGCGTTTCTATATTTATTCTACTTAATATATGGTGATTTTTTACAACTTCAGAAACTTATGTGGGGGATTAAAATAGTGAAGACTGCACCCTTTAATCTTCTGACCTCCATAAACCCTTCTTAATGTTAATAAAATCATCTAATCACACTCAAAACTCATGGTAAAAATGCGTCTCAGTGCTGAAGGGGTTAAATCTCTAATCACTGCTAATCTCGAGCTAGAAATGAAAAGTAACTAAAATGTGTAAGCCGGATGTACTTAAATTGGCCTCTTCCTCTTGGCTTTTCCTCTTCCTCTTCCTCTTTTTCTTCTCCTCCTGGTCTACCTCCTCATCTCATTTTCCACCTTCTTTTCTTCCTAAATATAAACAGTTGACTGAACTTTAATTTTCTTCATGCTAGAGAAGTAAATTAGTCTCCTCTTTTTTCTTTCTCTATCTCTTCTTTTTTCCTCTCACTCCTTTTCATATTCCTCTTCTGATTTGGAAGGAAAAGGAGTTGTTTCTTCATGGTTTTATATCTTTTCTCTTTTTTTCTCTAGTCTCATATTTTTTCTCCTCCTCTTCCTCCTCCTCCTCCTCCTGTTTCTTCCTCTCCTCTTGTTCTTCCTCCTCGTCCTCCTCCTCCTCCTCCTCCTGTTTTCAAGAAAGTATAATGATCTTTCTACTTCCCTTGTGTGTGTTGTGTGTGTGTGTGTGTGTGTGTGTGTGTGTTCTTTGTTCCGTGAAATTTAATGCAGTTTCGTTTTGCGTATTTAGTCTTTGTTTACCTTGCTTTGTGTTTCGTTTTGTTTCCTTCTTTTCTTCCTTTCTTTTCTCACACGTGGAAATTCATGTCATGTTGCAACTCGAGGCAAGAATTTAAGCTTTAGTCTTCTCTCTCTCTCTCTCTCTCTCTCTCTCTCTCTCTCAAATGATGACGAAGAGATAGAGAGAGACAGGCAAGAAGATGGATACACAAGGATGAATAAATAGATATATAGATAGAGAGATAAGTAAATAAATAGATAGATAGATACACAGATGAATAGAGAGATATTTCATTGGATACAAACAAAACATACATTGTCATACCACACAACCAAACCCACCCACTCACACACACACACACACACACACACACACACACACACACACACACACACACACACACACACTCAGACACGCTCACACACAAACACACAGTCGAGAAGCCAAGCACTAACCTTAACCCACAACCCATCACAACAACATACATACAAATAGTGCCACCACCACGCCACTTCAACTAAGATCCACATTCAGAAACGCTTTGCTTTCTCGCCACGACTATTTTCCAAGGCCACGGAGATTAACAGGATTTTCTAGAGTGTTTCTCCAGTTAATAATCTTGTGAATTTGCCTCTAAAATAGCAAAAACACCTTAAAAATCTCGTGTAAATTCAAATAAACGCTCTTGAAATTGTGGAGATGAAGCATAGAAGTGTTTAAGATTACGAGTCTAAGACCTGACAAAGCAAGTCTTCTAAAACCTGCCTCACATTTCACACCTTAAGAGTATTTTGACCGTATGGAAATGCTGAATTCAATGAGTATTTCTTTTTTATGCTAGAGGGGAAGCTGGCAAAGGGCAACAAAATATATAGAAAAAAGGGTCCACTTGATTGCCAGTTCCCTTAAAGATCATAAGAATTATCCAAAATTCTGGGACAAATGTCTTGATCGTACTCATCATGCTATGAACACACACGTATAAACACACAAACTCAAGCGTATCCAGGCACTGAGGGGAATGAAATGTTAAAAATGAGGAGGATTATAGCAGGAGAAATTGGCTTGAAATCTTCTAGTGTTGAAACTTCAGGAATTTTGTTTATGTTTCATCCAATTTTGCCCCCGTAGCTCCTTCGATCCCCTCATTTGCACCCAGATGACTTCTCTCTCTCTCTCTCTCTCTCTCTCTCTCTCTCTCTCTCTCTCTCTCTCTCTCTCCTGTGTCTGTTTGTTTGTCAGCTTAAGAGTTTATCTGTGCATGTGTGTGTGTGTGTGTGTGTGTGTGTGTGTGTGTGTGTGTGTGTGTGTGTGTGTGTGTGTGTGTGTGTGTCGGAATGCCTACGTAACATGTCTACTTACTCGCCTCTCTTGTTTTTTATGCTTACTTTCTTTTATGGGAGTCATCCAATCTCTCTCTCTCTCTCTCTCTCTCTGAACCATTCCTCGTATCTAGGTATGCTCAGTGTGTCTCTCCGTCTGTCTATATGTCTGTCTGTCTGTCTGTCTGTCTCCATCCTCTGCGTCTGTCTGTCACCGTCTGTCGGCGTCTCATTACTTAACATGACAGCCTGACTCACCTAACTAATCAAAGCTGCAGTGGAGGAGGAGGAGGAGGAGGAGGAGGAGGCTAAGAGTAATAAGGAGAGGATGAAGAAGCAGACGACGAGGAAGATAATGATGGCGATGATGATGATGATAATGAAGAGTACTACTAATAATGAAAGTAACAATAAAGAAAAAAAGAAAAGAAAAAGAAAAGGAACCAGAATAAGAACAAAAATCAGAACCTCAGCACCACCACCACTACCCAAAACAACAACAACAACAACAACAACAACAACAAAACGAACCACCAAAAAGCAACACCAGAGAGAGAGAGAGAGAGAGAGAGAGAGAGAGAGGCGGTGGCAGGAGGCGAGGCACACACTGTAGGACCACAAAGCCTAAGTTTACGAGTGCCGTCCGGTGTTTAGGACAGGACTTTGTGGTGTGACGTGACTGTCCCGCCTCTGAGTTTGTCCTTCACGAGATGCGCCAAGAATAGAGAAAAAAAAAATAATAAGAAAAAAAAAAAAATCACTGGTCAGAGGGAAATAAAAAAAATAAAGAAATAGAGAGGGAAAAGTTAGAAATATAAGGAAAATATAGAAAGAAGACTAAAAAATAAGTAAAAAAAAAGAAATTACTAGAAATATAATGAAACAGTAGTAGAGAGAGAGAGAGAGAGAGAGAGAGAGAGAGAGAGAGAGAGAGAGAGAGAGAGAGAGAGAGAGAGACTGATCCCTCTCTCTCCTGATTACTTATTCACACTCTCTCTTCACTCATTCATTCACTTACTCTCCATCGCTCCCTCTTCCTCATTCCCTTCACTTCCTCATTCTCCGATGAGTGACAGACTGATTGAGTCACTCCTTCACTCACATTACTCTCTCGCTTACGCCATTTCCTCATTCACTCATTTCCTCATTCACACACTGTTTCCCTTTTTCCTTCCTTTTATCATTTTTCTCCTCCTCTTATTCATTCGCTCATTGTCCCCTGCTTTCATTCCTTGCATTATTTTCTTTCCTCCTATTCCCTCTTTCATTCTTTTTCATTGTTTTATCTTCACTTATTCACTGCTTTCTTCTTTCATCTCTTTCACAATTGTTTTTTTCTCCTCTTATTCATTTCCTCGTTGTTTCCCTCTTTCATCTGTTTCCTCATTTTCTGTCTCCTTTTATTCATTCGCTCACTGTTTCCTTCTTTTATTCTTTTCTTTATTTTCTCTCTACTTATTCACTGCTTCCTTCTTTAATTTCTTTCATCGTTTTCTCTCTCCATTTATTCATTCGTTTAGTGCTTCTCTCCTTCGTCTATTTCATCATTTACTCTGTTCTCTTATTCATTCGCTCACTGTTTCCCTCTTTCACCTCTTTCATAATTTTCTTTCTCCTTTTATTTACTCGTTTACTGCTTCTCTCACTCATTCCTTTCATCGTTTTCTCTCTCTCTCTCCACTTACTCATTCACTATTTCCTTCCTTCACACGTATTCAGTCATTTTCTTTGCCCCTTATTCTTTTCGTCACTTCCTTCTTCTCTCACTCCCTCTCTCACTCACTCACTCACTCACTCACTCACTCACTCAGCACCACGAGAAATAAATAGCGGGCAGTTTTGCAATTACTTTCCCGTTTTCTTTTGTTTCTCTTTTATTTGTAGTGAAAGTTATTGCATTTTCGCGAGGACGGTCAACTAAATGGCGGGGACGTTTCGCTTCGTTTTATTCCCTCCCCACGTTGTTCCATTTTCATCACAATTTTCCCTGCGGCTTCGCTTCCCGCCGCTGCCGACGAATGAATTGGCGTAAAGAAAATATATCTTTTATAACGCACCTATTATTCTTTTTGTCTTGTTCCAGAATGCTTCAGACACGCTCGTTCATTTTCTCTTCACGTTTAGATGTTTTTATTTTTTTTTTCTATGAGTTTTCTTTATGATTTTAATGAATATGAACTAGCGAGTCGAGAATTAAAGGATTGAATATTGATTTAAAATGACGCCGTTTTCTTTCTTTCCTTTCCTTTATTTTTTATTTTTCGTCTTTCGTATGGTGTGTGTCGTGGATTTCGTGTCGTTTTCCTCAATTCTGTCTCCAGTGAACCAATTCTGTCGCTTCCGTCTTTCGTTTAGGTGTTATGCCTCTTCTCTTCCGAACGAATTGTCACCAAGTGGAGTGAATTAACTTTCTTTCAGTTTCCCTTGCGTTATTCTTCCGTTTTTTACATTCATTTATTCATTTATTTATTCAATTATCCTCGTCTTTCAGCTCCATATCTTTGTTCACGCTCTCGTATGATTTAATTTCACGTTTTAGTTTTTATTTGATTGACGAATTGATATGAAATGGTAAAAAATAAATAGTTTAGCGTTCAAACTGGGATTTAAGATAGCTAAGTTCATTTCTCTCTTCACTCTTCTCTATAATTTTGTCCAAGTTCATTCTGTCAAGTTCGTCTGATTTTATTTTGTTTTGCTTTCAAACGAAGTGTCACCAACTGGGCTAAAAGTCGCTGTCTTTCTGCGTATGTGTCCCCTACATTGTCTTTTTCCACTTTTCATTTGATATCCATTTTTCACGTTTCTTTTTACCTGGTGTCCTTGTTCTTGCTCCGGAATCCTTTGCTCCATTTGTTTGTTCCTCGTTATCCTTAACTTCCTGACTCGTGTTCCCATTTTCCATCGGGTTCTATTTTCCATTTTCCTTGTCCAGTCATTTCTTTTCCTTTTATTCCAATGTTCTCGTTCGTGTTCTTGCATATTGAGTCATTTGTTTGGCCCTGGTCGTTTTAAATTACTCAGTTCGTGTCCTCTCTGATTGGATGTGTGTGTGTGTGTGTGTGTGTGTGTGTGTGTGTGTGTGTGTGTGTGTGTGTAATAGTTTTTTTCATTGCTTTATTTTTCTTTGTATCTTTGTTCTTGTTCTCAAATTCAGTGTCCGTTTCTTGTATATTGCACACGTGTCTTAAAATTAACATATAACTTTTTTTCTGCTTTGTTATGATCTTTTTCATGCTTTGGTTCAATTTTATTTTATTCGTTTACTTATTTTTTGTTTTCCAAGTCGTTATTAGTGTTTTTAAATCTTGTGTTCTGCATCTCTCCGTGTTCTCGATTGTCCTTAACCACTTTCAAGACTGGGACACATTTTTACCTTGAGAGTTGTTTGCGATTACACCATTTTATTGACATTAGGAAGGGTCTATGGAGGTCAGAAGATTAATGGCAACAGTCTTCACTATTTTAATTCCCCACATGAGTTTCTGAAGCTGTTTAAAATCACCAAATCGTAACTAGAATGAATATGAGGTGTGATTAGATAATTTTATTGACATTAGGAAAGGTCTATGGATGTCAGTAGATTAATGGCTATTTTAATCCCTCACATGAGTTTCTGAAGCTGTTTAAAATCACCAAATAATAAGCAGAATGAATATGAAAACGTGTCACGGTACTGAAGGGGTTAACTTCTTGATTCACGACATTTCTTCCTTTCCAATTGTTTTCCATATTATTTTTCAAGTATTCTTTATCCTCTTTTCAAATGACTTCCTTTCCTTATTCGTATCTTTAAAACATTTATTCTGTACTTGCCTATATTTCCGTGTCCTGTTCTTTTTTTCCTTTCTTTACCCATCTCAGTAGTGTCCTTGTCCTTGGCGTTCGTGTCCTTGGAGTTCGTGTTCTTTGAGTCAGTGTCCTTGAAATTCGTGGTTTTGATATCAACGTTCTTATTATCGTGCCATAAGCATCCGTGTCTTTGCTTTCAGTGTCCTTGGTTACGTGTATTTGGCGTCCGTGTCCTTAGCGTTGGTGTCCTTGGCGTTGGTGTCCTTAGCGTTGGTGTCCTTGGCGTTGGTGTCCTTAGCGTTGATGTCCTAAGCGTTGGTGTCCTTAGCGTTGGTGTCCTTGGCGTCGGTGTCCTTAGCGTTGGTGTCCTTAGCGTTGGTGTCCTTGGCGTTGGTGTCCTTGGCGTTGGTGTCCTTGGCGTTGGTGTCCTTAGCATCGGTGTCCTTGGCGTTGGTGTCCTTAGCGTTGGTGTCCTTAGCGTTGGTGTCCTTAGCATCGGTGTCCTTAGCGTTGGTGTCCTTGGCGTTGGTGTCCTTAGCGTTAGTGTCCTTAGCATCGGTGTCCTTAGCATCGGTGTCCTTGGCGTTGGTGTCCTTGGCGTTGGTGTCCTTAGCGTTGGTGTCCTTAGCATCGGTGTCCTTAGCATCGGTGTCCTTAGCGTTGGTGTCCTTGGCGTTGGTGTCCTTGGCGTTGGTGTCCTTGGCGTTAGTGTCCTTAGCATCGGTGTCCTTAGCATCGGTGTCCTTGGCGTTGGTGTCCTTGGCGTCGATGTCCTTGGTGGAGTGTTGGTCTGGCTGGCTCTCGATTCTGATGGAGGAGGGTTCGAATATTTGCGCTTCCAATCTGTTGGTGTGGCTGCGTCTGAGTCCCCGGCAGTGTTACCTAATATCCTCCTGCCTCCTGCCTCCTGCTTCCTCCTACTCCTCCTCCTCTTCTTCTTCTTCTTCTTCTTCTTCTTCTTCTTCTTCTTCTTCTTCTTCTTCTTCTTCTTCCTCCTCCTCCTCCTCCTTCTTGCTTTTTCTCCCTCCTGCCTTCTGCTTCCTGTCCCCAGTTTCTGTTTCTTGTCTGCTGCCTCCTACTTCCCCTGCCTCTTATTTCCTGCCCCTCCCTCCTCCTCCTCCTCCTCCTCCTCCTCCTCCTCCTCCTCCTCCTCCTCCTCCTCCTCCTTCTCCTGCTTCTTCCTTCTCTTGCATGCCTCCTACTTCCTGTCTCCTGTCTCTTCCTCCTCTTACTACCTGTTTCCTCTTCCTGCTTCTTTCCTTCACCATCTCTTTCTTCTCCTCTTCATTATTCTGCTTGTTGATCCTTCCACCTATTGCTCCTGCTCCTGCTTTCTGCCTTCTGCCTCCTCCTCCACCTCCTCCTCCTCCTCCTCCTCCTCCTCCTTACCCTCAAGACCTCTTCCTTCTTCCTTTGCCGCTTGCGTTATTTCTTTCCTTCGCTTTTTCTTCATCAGTGTGTCCTCTTAATTTTGTCCGTGCTTGCTTCCTTGCTTCATTCTTCTTTCTTTGCTTCATTACTTTCATCTATACTCTCCCGTTCTTCTTTCTCTTCGCTTTCTTTCTTTCTTTTCTTCTTTTTCCTTTCATCTTTTCTCCAATAATGTGTCTTCTTCTATGTCTTTTCGTGTCTTTTCTTCTCTTCTTTTTTCTTCTTTCTTTTTCCTTCACTTGTCTCACTTCTCTCTTATTTATTTTCTTTACCCGTGTGTCTTCTTTAATTTTCTTCATTTCCCTCTTCCTTCTTCTCTCCTTCCTCAAGATGGCTTTGTCTATCCTTTCCTTGATTGGTTCCTCATCTCCCTCATTCCTTGAAAAGTTCTCTCTCTCTCTCTCTCTCTCTCTCTCTCTCTCTCTCTCTCTCTCTCTCTCTCTCTCTCTCTCTCTCCCTCTCTCTACAACATACGAACAATCAAATAAGTGAATAAACAATAAATAAAGCGAGAGAGAGAGAGAGAGAGAGAGAGAGAGAGAGAGAGAGAGAGAGAGAGAGAGAGAGAGAGAGAGAGAGAGAGAGAGAGAGAGAGAGAGAGAGAGATGTACACGCTGTTAACGAAGCCAGTCTCTAGGATTTATTTCCTATCTTTTTGGCTTAAGAGGAGGAGGAGGAGGAGGAGGAGGAGGAGGAAGACGACGACCATGGAGGAAGGAAATAATCGAAAGAGAAAGGAAGAAAAAGAATCACAAATACTCTTACATTGTTTCCTTCTCTTCTTCTATTTCCTCCTCCTCCTCCTCCTCCTCCTCCTCCTCATCGCAACACACTCAGACAACTCTCGGCTCCTCCACGCCACGAGAAGAACGAGTCGAGCCAGAAAAGGAGCGAAGGACGAAAGAGAAAAGGAGGAAGAAAGAACACAGCTGAACAAACTCTTTGGATCTAGACAAACAACTTTCCCACAAAGAGAGAGAGAGAGAGAGAGAGAGAGAGAGAGAGAGAGAGAGAGAGAGAGAGAGAGTGCAATTAGGCAATGTCTGTCACCTACAAGCCCCGTATAATCCATCGTCACTGTCTTAATTATTCACTGGAAATTCCATAAAGGAGGAGGAGGAGGAGGAGGAGGAGGAGGAGGAGGAGGAGGAGGAGGAGGAGGAGGAGGAGGAAGGGAAGGCCACAGAATGCCTCCTTCCCTTAGCTACTCCTATGATAAATTGATCCATTAATAGGAAAACAGGTAAATTATTCAGAGAGAGAGAGAGAGAGAGAGAGAGAGAGAGAGAGAGAGAGAGAGAGAGAGAGAGAGATGAAAGAATGGGCCTAATTTGACGTAATCTAATTTAGCTTAATGAAATCTGATAGAAGTCGTCTCTTCCTTCAGTCCTTTCTCTCTCTCTCTCTCTCTCTCTCTCTCTCTCTCTCTCTCTCTCTCTCTCTCAATCTCTTTTCCAGTTCTTGTCTCTCCTTTCCTTCCTGATACTGTCAATTATTTCGTGTTCCTCCTTCCGTATTCTCCTTTCATTTTTTTTCCCCTCTATACTTCTTTTTTTTTATTTCTTCGTGGAATTAAATAAAAAAACGCAAGAAAACGCAAAACACACACACACACACACACACACACACACACACACACACACACACACACACACACACGAACGTAGAACTAGAACTGATCATAAACACACACACAAAAAAAGGAGGATCAAATGAACCTAATTAGCAAAGACCTCAATAATGAAAAAAAAAAAAAAAACAAAGCAAAGATTCAAGTCAATTTAACAGAGAGAGAGAGAGAGAGAGAGAGAGAGAGAGAGAGAGAGAGAGAGAGAGAGAGAGAGAGAGAGAGAGAGAGAGAGAGAGAGCAGCATGAAGACTTCCCTGCCCTCCTGCCACCCTCCCCCGCGCTGCCGCCACCAGGACGACCACAGGACAACTTAATATTCTTCTCCACGAAAAAATACGACGCCTTCTCTCACCCCTAAATGGTCTAAAGTGGGAAGAGGGAGAGAAGGGGGAAGTAAAAGGAGGAGAGAAGAGGGGAAGAGAAGAGGGAAAGAAGA
>NC_059277.1:8682269-8684769 GCF_017591435.1 Portunus trituberculatus
CACACACACACACACACACACACACACACACACACACACACACACACACACACACACACACACACACACACACACTGAAAATAAACAAGTGATGCTCGAAACGATCTTTTTCTGGTCTTTCTTTTCCTTTTTTTTTTTTTTTATTTCTTCACCCACAATCAATCTTGACATTTGCATAAAAATATCGAGAGAGAGAGAGAGAGAGAGAGAGAGAGAGAGAGAGAGAGAGAGAGAGAGAGAGAGAGAGAGAGAGAGAGAGAGAGAGAGAGAATGGTCCAAAAACTAGTGAAAAGTAAATATATAAATAAAGTGAATAGTAAGAAAAATACGAAAAAAAACTTCTTTATATATTGATTTGCAGTAATGCGAGGAAGAGGATAAGAGGAAGCCGTTCTTCTAGCCTGTATTATAGAGTTCCTTTATGGGAAAAAAATAGAAAATGGTTTACGATGCTTCATGGCTGTAAATTATTGGTCCTTTAGTACAAAATGATGATGCTATAAAGTGAGACAGAAAAAAATCAGGATGTAAAAATAGAGATAAACGTTTGGAAGACCCAGAACCAGCATTCAAGTGGACCTTCTTTTGATATTTTGTTGCCCTGGCTGGCCCTCTCTCCTACATAAAAAAAAAAATAAATAATAAAATAAATAGATAAATAAAAAAAAAAATGTTCATAAACTATTACCTCTCACCGCGACCATTTTCCAAGACTACAGAGACTATTAGCTGAGTTCTAATGAGTAATGGGTTGTGTCCTCGCTTTCCCGGTGTGTGTTGTGTGTTGATGTGGTCTCAGTCCTACCCGAAGATCGGTCTATGAGCTCTGAGTTCGCCCCGTAATGGAGGAGACTGGCTGGGTGACCAGCAGACGACCGAGGTGAATTACACACTAATAAAACAAACACAAGAAAGCAACAACACCGCGGCAAAACAGGACCATAACAACTTTCAAGACTCTCCTTCAACTCTGAGGAGGAGGAGGAAGAGGAGGAGGAGAAGGAGGAGGAGGAGGTGAAGGAGAATGGCCTGAAGGAGACGCTGCAGGAAACTTGACTGTCGCACAAGAAAGAATTTTAAATATACGAAAAAAGAAAGGCAAAAAGTGAGAACAATATAAATACTTACATCGCAAGCAAATTTTTGGGAAGAGATAAGTAAAGACGAATTGGAGAAAAAAATTTACATACATTACAAAATAAACCATGACAAGAGTAAAACAGACAAAAAAATGGGATAAAACAAAAAAGGCCATGTGGAAAGAAGTATTTGGTGACTTTTTTGCATCTTCCATTATTTTCTAACGTTCTTTCTTATGTTCTATTCAGCGCACCTTCACAAAGCACCAGTCAAACAGTATCTTCATTCTTTCATTCCTTTCACCAGTAAACTCCGGATTCTTCTTCCTGGTTTAACTCTTCTTTCTTCTTCCTTTGTATCATCTGTATGCTATAATTGAATGTCTCAAATGTTTCAAATGTTTCCTGCAATTCGAGACGTTTCAGAAGAGAAGAATGACGACACCTCAAACTAAATCGATCATTCCTTCTTGTCCTGTTTATTTTAGGAATAAAAAACTATGAAAGACCTATTTTAATCCACCTTTTCCTCTCTATACCTGTCTTTCTCACACATAAAACCGTACGTAGATCTGAAGAAAACTACGATACTCTGTTAGTGAAAGACGTTACACACTAAACTCACTACGGTAAGAAAATAGAGAGGTAACGTAAATGCAAATAGGGAAATGCAGGTTAATTATATTTTCAAGTTTAGTAATTAGTCTAGTTTAGTTAAGCTGGATTGGCTTTGGTTAGGTTAGGTTAGGTTAGGTTAGGTTAGTCTCTTTTAAAGTTTAGACCAAGCATTACTAACGTTGGAGAGGATTGGACTGGAGTATCATTGGGGTGGACAGTTTAGTTGGGTTGGCTTTGGTTAGATTAGATCAGGTTAGGTTAGGTTGGGTTAGTCTTTCTTTAAGTTTATCTCAAGCATTACTAACGTTGGGGAAGACTGGGCTGGGATATCATTGGGGTAGACTAGAGTGGACTGACAGCTGCTGCCATTTAGTTCCACAGTGAAGGTAATCTATAAAGAAACCTCCACGGGGATAGGACATGATAGATTGCCTAGAGAGAGAGAGAGAGAGAGAGAGAGAGAGAGAGAGAGAGAGAGAGTGTGTGTGTGTGTGTGTGTGTGCGTGTTTTGCGTGTGGGTGAGGTGATAAAAGGGAGCGTTGGGGTGAGGGGCAGGGAGGGCGTGGTGGATGGAAGGGGATTTGGGGAGTGAAAAGGCAGGGCTGTGGGGATCAGGGGGAGTCTTGGTGTCGAGAAGTCAAGCTTAGATATTGGTGTCCATCTTGGTGTGTGAAGAATCGATTTGTCAATACTGCTGCTGCTGTTACTTCTACAACTACTACTACTACTACTACTACTACTACTACTACTACTACTACTACTACTACTACTGCTACTGCTGCTACTGCTACTGCTACTACTAC
>NC_059277.1:8689769-8709769 GCF_017591435.1 Portunus trituberculatus
TACCCAGGAGCGCCAGCCAACAGCACCAGCCTCCATCTCGCCACCGGACGCCAAGGCACTCAGGCAGCGGGGCGAGAGGCGCTACAAGGGCCGCCGGGACTCTCACCCTTACTAGGCCCTTGTACCTTGCCAGTCACTCAGGGAGGACACGTGAAGGACATATATTGCCGCAGAGAGAGAGAGAGAGAGAGAGAGAGAGAGAGAGAGAGGAAATACTGAACGAAAAGAGAAAAGTACGCAGTTTTTTAATTTTTTTCCTTTTATCATGTTTTTTTTTCAATGTTAAGTAGCATTTCAAGAGAGAGAGAGAGAGAGAGAGAGAGAGAGAGAGAGAGAGAGAGAGAGAGTATACGTGTCTCCCTTTCCCTTCCTCTCTCCTGGCCAGCCACGCCTCACTATCTCGTGCCTCCAAAGTTGCTTCCTTGTCGAGATTTTGCCTCGTAAAGTCTGCAGGAAACAAAGTCGTCAGTAGTTGACGGAAGAAGGCGAGAGGAGAGGAGAGGAGAGGAGGGATGAGGCAAGGCGAGAGGAGATGAGAGGAGAGGAAAGGTGAAAGGAGAAAAGGAGAGGAGCGGATAGAGGAAAGGATAGAACATGAAAGAAGAGAGGAAAAGAGAAGAAAGGAGAGAGGAGGAAAAAAGAAGAGAGAAGAGGAAAGGGGAGAAGAGGAGAGGAGAGGAGAGGAGAGGAGAGGAGAAAAAAAGGAAAGAAGTGGAGAGGAAAGGAGAGGAGAAGACAGGAAGAGAAGGAAATAAAAGACGTAAAGACACAAGAAAGGAAAGGAAATAACAAGTAAATGAGAATAAAACATGCCATAAAACAATAAAAAAAAATAAAACAACATAAGTAATGCCTGAATGAAGAAAAATATGAAAAACAAGTTACAGTTTACATTATTTGAAAACTGTGACCATTTCAAATACTTGGCAAAAGTTTTCATAAGGTTTACATGAAAAAAGTGATTGTAGATTTGTTCAGCATATCTTATAGAATCAAATGTTGAAATGAAGATCTTGTGGTGAAAAGCATGAAAAAGAACATTCCTATAAAGAAATGCAGATTTCTTTAGTATATCTTGGAAAGCCAAATGTTAAAATGAAGATATTTTAATGAAAAGCATGAAAAAAAGACATTCCTATAAAGAGACAAGTAAACCACACACACACACACACACACACACACACACACACACACACACACACACACACACATAAGAGCAACGATAAAAAACAAACAGCAAAAAAAGTTAAAAAAAAGAAAGAAAAGAGAAGAAAAGAACAAGGAATGAATATATCACAAGCCTTCCAAACACTCAGGCACGACACAAGAGTGAGAGAAAAGACGACCTGGGAAGTTAATAAAAAACACGAGAAAGACTTCCTATATTCAATTTTGGGCCAAAGAGCCATGGAGCAGGAAACTTTATGAATAACTTAACGTGATCCTGCTAACTTTTTTTTTTCTCCTCCCTCTCAATTTTTTTTTCCCTCCAAGGTGACTGACATACTGGACGGGAACGAGAGAGAGAGAGAGAGAGAGAGAGAGAGAGAGAGAGAGAGAGAGAGAGAGAGAGAGAGAGAGAGAGAGAGAGAGAGATTGTAATACATAGATGTCCGAACAGAAAATGGGAGCTATGAATGAAATATTGAAGTAAATGTGAAGGAAAAAAAAAAGCTAGAAATGTAAAAGGAGACGAACTTTTTTTGTTATGTAAATGGTAATACACACACACACACACACACACACACACACACACACACACACACACACACACACACACACACACACACACACACACACACAGTTCATTTCAATTTATCTCCCAATTGCATATGATCAAATTAATAGCTGCCTAATTAATCAGTAAATAGTTTTCTGTACGCACGTGTCCAGAGAGAGAGAGAGAGAGAGAGAGAGAGAGAGAGAGAGAGAGAGAGAGAGAGAGAGAGAGAGAGAGAGAGAGAGAGACGCCCCTATTACAGTTCCATTTTTTTTAGTCTCCCAGTCTATGGAAACTAAAGAACTGAGAAAGACTAATGACACGAAATTCCCGAGTGGACGGAGATGGACGAGAGAGAGAGAGAGAGAGAGAGAGAGAGAGAGTTATAACAAGGTATTAAAACATTTTCTATATCTTTTTTGTCTCCATTTTTTGCTATGAAGTAGGGAAAGGTAAGATAATATTAGGTTAGGTTAGGTTAGGTAAGGTAAGGTAAGGTTAGGTAATATAAGGTAAGGTAAGATAAGGTAATGAAAGGAAAGGTAAAATAAAGTAGGATTAAGTTAGGTAAGGCAAGGCGAGATAGAGCAAGCTAAGGTGAAGTAAATATAAAGTAAAGTAAGGTAAGGTGAAATGGGAGTGACTCGTTAAGTACAATTCCTGGTATAAGACTTACCACTGAGCACGGAATTCAGAGCTTCCTCCACCAATCAGGAAGAGAGAAAACCACTTCCTGAATTTTGATTGGTGCTTGCTGACTGCAGCGGAAAAGCCCCGTGAAGTTTCCGCCGAAAATCGTTGAGGGGGAGAAAATCTGAAGAATGAGGGACGTACTTTGAGGAAGGTAAACTAAATGCAGTAAGAATTAGCTTTAAATTCTCCACAGTTAGAGAAAGGAAGGAGAGGAGGACGGAAGGAAGAGAGAGACACAAGAGGGAACTAAAAAAAAAAAAGGAAAAGAAGACACAAGAAAAGGAAGAGGAGAGAGCCATGTGCAAAAATCGATGAAAAAGGAAAAGAGCAATACAGGGAAAGATATAAGGAAAGAAGGGAAGAATAGACGAAGAAAAATTGATAAAACCGGGAAAACTGATAAAAAGAAGGATATAAGGGAGTGTGGAATATCAAGTAAAAAAGTCAACTCAAATTATTGTTCCGAAAGAAAACGGGTTGAAAAAAAAGAAAACAAGACGGCCAAAAGGAAAATTGGAACAGAAATGGAAAAAAAAGTAACAGTGAAAAAACAGAAACTGGAACAAAATGAAGAGGAAAGAAAGTATCGACAAGGAAAGAGAACCAAGAAGAAGAAAGTGGAAGAAATTAAGGAAAGAAGGGAAGAGAAGGAAGAGGAAGAGGAAGATAGGGAGGCAGTAAAATTTGAAAGAAAAGAGACTAAAGGAAGGAAGAAAGAAAGTAAATGAAGGGAAGTCGGATAAACGTGGTAACTATAGTGGAAGAAGAAGGAGGAGGAAGAGGAAGAGGAGGAGGAGGGGACAAAAAAACAAAGAATAGAAAAGGAAGCACCACTTGTCACGCGGAGGAGGTGGAAGAGGAAGAGAACGAAAAGGAGACAAAAAAGAGAGAAAGAGTAGGAAAGGAAACACCACTTGTAACGTGGCTGGAGAAGGAGGAGGAGGAGGAGGAGGAGGAGGAGGAGGAGGAGGAGGAGGAGGAGACAAGATAGAAAGAGTAGGCAAGGAATCTCCACCTGTCTCTCGGGCCAAGTTTCTCTCGACAGACGCTGAACAAAAGATGTGACGGGGCGAACTGAAGGCCACTTCCTCACCCGTCGACCTGTGCCGCCTGGAGACGACTCAGCCGCCCTGGAAGAGCCACTGGAACCAAGGGACTGGAGACGCCAAGGAACGCCCCACACGCATACAACTTACAGACACCCATGAACACCTCCAGGCATTTAGAGACCTCATGAGACACTGGAAGCAGGGAAGACGCAACCAGATGTATTTAGAAGCATTTTTGTTTTTCAGGTATTCTAGACGCGTATAGGTGAGCTATTTTACAAACCCACGAACTCACAGATGCTTCAAGGATTCAAAAACGCTCTGTGAACCTTAAGAAAGCAGATATAGATAGAACAGATGTAGGTTTGAACAAAAATGAACACTTCACATACAGTTAGAATATTCTACAAACACACGAACTCAACAACACTTTCCAAGAACTCAGAAAAATCCCAAAGGACACACAGGCGCCTGATAAGATCCACGTCCAGCTGATAACACTTCCACATCGCTACTCAGGAATGCAGTTAATTTTTCAGACGTAATGAAATTTTCACTTTAACGCGTGTCCACGGACTCAGAAAAGTTTTACTGGACCTATAAACAGAAAAGACTCTTCTGTAATTAAAATAACTTCTAGACCAGAACGTTTCCAAGCAACCGGTAGCGCTTGCACATAAAATTATTTACAAACACCCACGGACGTTTTCAGGGTTTTAGGAAGCCATCACAGGACCCAAAGGCAGCACAACAGACACAGAAACAAGACTAAGGACACTTCCAGGAACCCAGGAACGCTTCTTTTAAAACAAGAACGTTTCCAGATACACCGCAGCGTCCAGAGGCACCCGCGGCTCCTCTGTCTATCTAAAGGGAGACGGAACATCGGCTGCTGAAGTAACGGCCGCTTAACAAGGACCTTCGGCTCTCTGAAGGACACAACGCACAAATTTAGACTTTCATGTAACCGAGAGACTCCAGGGAGGGCGAGAGAGGGAGAGAAAGAGAGCGAGTGAGATAAAGAGTTGGCTGGCAGTCCGGGAAAAGTTTCTCAGGACTCCCACTTCTCCTTGGGGTGTAAGATGAAGGTTGGCCATAAGGTTGTTCCTTCTCTTTTCCTCTTCTTTTCTTTCCTTCTTCACAAACACCTTACGTCAAGATGTTATTTCGTGTAGCTTGGACAATCCGACCCAGTGAGTGGAAGTGTCTGGAGGATGTTGAGGTTCTGCCATCGACTGACGCGAAAAAAAAGAAAAAAAATAGAAAGATAAAAAAATAAATAAATAAACAAATAAAAAAAAAGAATAAATGGATAAATAAATAATAATAATAGTAATAATAATAATAATAATAATAATAATAATAATAATAATAATAATAATAATAATAATAATAACTGTCAAATCTACTTTAATTTTTGAGCAATCGGATGTTTTTCGTGACAGTGTTTCGACGTTTTCTCAAATATTCCAGCGGTGATTTTCCGAACACGTCCGTCTTCCGGGAAGTGATCTAATATGGGTACCACTAGAAATAAAGCTATCTGCACTACTAATGGGAATAATGGGAAGCTTAACAGCGCTTCCCATATTTTCAAGTAAACCTACAAGCGCTATCGGCCACAAAAAAAAAAAAAAAAAAAAGAAACGAATAAAAAGAAAAGAAACGTTTACTTTCACCGACTCACGTTTACCACCGCAGCCATTCACGAGAACCAGCGAGGAAAGTTTGGACTCATCTATGAGATAACTTACATTTAGAGATGATTTTTTTTCTTATCTGATTCCCGTCACTAGAATTTAAGATCAATTGCTACTCTCTCTCTCTCTCTCTCTCTCTCTCTCTCTTTCTTTCTTATATGGATTTCATTATTTTGATTCGCTTTAATCCTTTTCCTGTAATGCATTTTTCCTTAGCTATTTGATCTATTATTTTTTCGGTAATACTGGCAGAAGCATTGTCAGTGCGCTGCTTTCATCTCGCATTGACAGAAATCGATGTTGTTGTTATGCATTTGTGTATTTGATGTTTCATGTTATTTCTATTCTTTTCATTCATATATATATATGTATATATTTTTAATTCAGATGCATATTTTATTTATCTTATATATTTCACGATTGTTTTTGGTATTTTTAACTATGCATAATCTTACTTTTAGGAATATGCTTTGTATTTCACGTAATTTCTCATTTTTTTAAATTTTCGTGTGAATTATTTTCCATAATAATTTACTCTTTTTTTTCTTTTTTTTTTTTGTTTGTTGGTTTTTGTTTCGGTATCCATCCCATTTACTGCTCTCCAGAATTCTTATTAGAAATCAAACTCCAGCATTTTCTAATAGGAATACAAATAATATGAGAAAGAGCCCTTTTTTTCGAGCTCTCATTAATGGACTACGAGTAATTTACTGCACATTTTCATACATTACTCTACACTTTTCGTTTGATTTCATATTTCACTCGTTGATTGGGAAATGAACGAAAACATAGCAGAATCCAGGCTTTGGTGATGTAAATTCAAATTGCTTGATTACTCCAACATTTCCAAATATTTCGTTGTTCTATATATACATTTCTCCATTGTGTAAAACGTAATTCAGAATATTAGTTTCCCTGTGGATGAAAAATGAGGAACGTCCAATTATTTAGATAACAGGAACCCTCGTGTTTAGTATCCTGCCTCTGTTATTGCGCATTACACTGTGTCGCAACCAATCTATAGCAAAACCAAATTGTACTGAGCCATAAGGTGAGGTCGATAATCCCTACCACGCTGCCATGTATCACTCATTACTTAAAAAAACACAGTAACAGTTTTTTACTTAACGAAGAACTGTTACTATTTTCTTTTTTGTTTAATATTTATACCATGTGGGGATATTTTTTTGGGGTACCTCCTATCTGAAAGCCCACCCGATAGGAAACCGTTGCCCCGAGTGAGGAAGCCCAACCTACACTCGGACCGTGGACAGGATTCGAACCCGTGCGCTTGGAGACCCTCGCATCCCAAAGCACGCATGGTTCCAGTGTACCACGGCGGCCCCTTTGAAGTAATGAGTGATACATGGCAGCCACGTCGGGATTATCGGCTTCATCTTATGGCTCATTACATTTTGGTTTTGCTATAGTTAGGGCAAAGTATTTGTTTATTTACTATCTTTTTTTATGTAGGAGTTTTTGGCCAAGTACTACAAGGCAAAAAAAAAAAAAAAAAAAAGAAAAACCCTCTGAAAATGATAATCCTCCATCGTCCCTTTCCCTTCTCCCCCCCCACCCCCCAAAAAAAAGGCTGTCTAAAATGAATAAAAAAAAAAAAACGAGAATCTTGAAACTTCTCCCTTGGTAGAGCTAAAGTCACAGGAAGTAGAGAAGACAGAGCCCCGTTTCTTGCTCGTTGCTCTTCCTTTGCGTTCCTTTGTTTTGTTGCACCACCACTGCAACAGAAAAAGCGACGCAAACACAACACTCAGCAAAACACAGAGCCAACCGCATTAAAACACAGTAATACACCCCCCCCAACCTTCTAACCTCACCCTCCCCTCCTACTCCTCCTTCTCCTCCTCCTCCTCCTCCTCCTCCTCCTTCTCATTTCCATCCTTTTCCACTAACTGTTATACACTTACCCAGTACCCCACACCATCCTCCCCCTCCCCCTTCCATATCTCCCCCCCCAGTAGGTAGAGGTAGACGCAGGACACACACACACACACACACACACACACACACACACACACACATTTACTCCCGTGAGAAACATGAACCTCTTCGTGTTTAGACAATATAGATTTACTTTACATTTCCGTTTATCTTTATTGTACGTATAAACTCACGCCACGTCGCGAGCCAGAGGACACTTTACATGTATAGATAATGCGCACTTAAGCTGCAGTCCCGTTTTCTGTTTACCTCTTCTCATAGTCACACGTGTAATCTATCTGATCTATCCAGTTATGTTTACCCCCACGCGCCTTCCGATCTTTGCCTTCACCTCTCCTGCCCACAGAATAAGAGCCGTTCTTCTCGATCCTTCCAATGAAAGTCCTGGCAACGTGTGGTGATAGAGGAAGAAGAGGAGGTGGCTGGTGTATCAAGAACCAACACTAAGTATATATGTGTCTAATAACCGGTGGTATAGAAAATAAGGTACGTTTTTGAAGATAACATAAACTTGTGCATTTGTTACTATTTCACGAGATTGTTGGCTTTGAGAATTTGGATAACCTTTTTTCTTTTTTTTCTCATTTTTTTCCAGTGTGGTGTAGAAAATAAGGTATGTTTTTTAAGATAACATAAACTGGTGGATGTTGCTTTTTTTTTTTTATTGTGGCTTGCCTCGTAATTCCTTTCTTCATTAGTGAGTCATTGGTCCCTGTTGACTCATCTTCCCCCGGTCATTACTCTTCTCCACTCGACTTACTCATAATCTCCGCCAGTAAATCACTCTTATCATTCCTGCCTGACTAATTCTCTCTGATTCATCATCTCTTAACTAGAAAATAAATAAAACAGGCTGCACTGCTTTCCCTCTAATTCATCTTTCCTCACCAAGCTACTCACTCCTTTCCTTTCTTTTCTCCAATTAATCTTTCGCCAGTCCTTTATTTTCCTTCTTTCTTTCTTTCTCTTTCTCTTTTATTTCTTTATGTGCGTTGTTTTTCACTACTCTAACGTCCATCTTTTTCTTTCCTTTTTATTTCTATCATCCTTATTCATTCATTCACTTCTTCATATCCTTATTCATATTTATCATCCATTCCTTCATTTATTCATAGATTTCTCCATTCATTAATTCACTTCTTATATTGCTTTTACGTCAACCTCTCTTCCTTTCTCCCTTCTTTCCTTCCTCTATTCATTAATTTCGTATTCTTCTTTACATTTATTCTTTCTTTCATTCCTTCTTAACTACTCCCTCTTTCAACACTCATTCTTTTAACTGCTCGTAAGTCAATTTTCCTTCCTTTTTATCCGATTAGTTACTCATTCTTCCTCGCTAAGTCAACCGTTTCTTCTCTTATTCATTTCTTTCCAGCCACTCTTCACTCATCAACTAATCCGACTCTGCCATCCTTCCCTCTTCCGCTTCCCGCCATTCATCCTTCTTGAGGGAGATCTTTCATTCTTCCTTTTCACTCATCTCATCTTCTCTCAACAAGTCTTTCATCCCTGAGACTCGTTCATCTTAAAAGTGATTCCCCCCTTCTCTCTCTCTCTCTCTCTCTCTCTCTCTCTCTCTCTCTCTCTCTCTCTCTCTCTCTCTTTCATGTAGTACATTAATAAGTAAAACAGAGCAAACTACTTAAATTTTCCAGGATTTTCAACGTAATATGGTACTCTCTCTCTCTCTCTCTCTCTCTCTCTCTCTCTCTCTCTCTCTCTCTCTCTCTCTCTCTCTCTCTCTCACACACACACACACACAAAAACACACACACGCGCTACTAATATACACACCTTTTTCATGGAATTCGACAAAACCGCTCAAACATTCAACCATTCCTCGTCAAACAGGCTAATTCACTTTCATATCCACGCCAAAAAGGTCCATTAATGACTATTTTTCTCGTGTTTTGGCGCCACCAGCCTATTACTCACTTGTTAATGTCAATGACCACTATCGCAACTCGACCGTGCCAAAGGTTAAAAAACATAAAGGGTAATCGTGTTTTCCTCTTACTGCCGCTGCAAAAAAAAAAAAAAAAAAAAGAAGGAAAAACGTAAATGGACTTTCTATTTATATTTTTGAAGTGTTGAGTAATACAGAGACTTTGAGATTGAATAAAAGAGTTGATGTGCTTTATTTTTCTTTCTATTTTCTTTCTTCTATTACGAGTTTCTGCGAGTATTCTATCCATGTGAAATGTGTGTGTGTGTGTGTGTGTGTGTGTGTGTGTGTGTGTGTGTGTGTGTGTGTGTGTGTAACTATGCGGATGTTGTAAATGAATGTTGATGGAAGGTTTATGTGTCTTTACTTTTCACATGATCCGTGTACATGTGTGTGCGTGTGCGTGCGTGTGTGGGATGTGTGTGTGTACTAACGTGTGTGCTATATATGTTCATCATTTTCAGAGCGGTGATACATATTTGATAATAACAAAGGTGATGAGTTGCGTGTCATCGATTGATGGAAAAAGTATTACACCTGTGTGATTAATGCCACCTGTGTGTGTGTGTGTGTGTGTGTGTGTGTGTGTGTGTGTGTGCGGGCGCGGGAAGGTTTTAGCTCGACTTTAGTATTTTGTTATTCCTGTTCTTGTTTCTAATTGTTGCTTTTACTATTTTTGCATTCAACCTATTTTTGTTCTCTTATCTTTGGAATGTTGTTTTTTGTTGATCTTGCTTTTAATTATCCTTTTCTTCCCCCTTTTTAGCAACATCTTTATCAGCATTGGCAATATCCTTCTTCATGTGTGTGTGTGTGTGTGTGTGTGTGTGTAGAAACGTCGGATTAATCAAACCATTTAAATTTGCAATACCAAAGCCTGGATTTAACTTTTTTACCTTTCATTGCACAGTCAACGAATAAAATCTGACGTGAGCAAGGGAAGCTGCAAACACACGCGCGCCCTCGAATAAAACACCAGAAAACACCTGCACACACCTGTTCACCCCGGGAGCCTCGAGGTGCGTCAGGTGTGGAGGGAAGAGTGTCAGGTGTGCGGCGGAGTGTCTCATAAAGTGTCGGGTGAAGCCTCGAACTCCATCGTGAACCACAAATGAACCACCTGCTCACCATTATGCCTTCCCGCCTGCTCCTTCTACTCCTCCTCCTCCTTCTCTTCCTCCTCCTTCTATTCTTCCTCTTCCTCCTCTCTCACAGCTGCTGTATTCAATACTATATGTCAAAATAATTCATCTGAACATCTGTTTCAAATCCCAAAAGGTTCGAATGGTTCGGTTGAGGACGTGATGAGACGAGTGTCGACTGAATTCGATCGACCCCAAGACTATTTCTCTCTCTCTCTCTCTCTCTCTCTCTCTCTCTCTCATTGCTTGGTTTCTTTCTCCTTATCTCCTGTCCCTTCTTTCCACCTCTTTCTGTTCTTCCTTTATCATATTCATCCATTTCTTTCCCTTTCTTGTCCTCTCTCCATTCTTTTATCCTGTTGTTCCTTTTTTCTCTCTTCCTTTTGCGCTTCTCCTTTTTCCTTCCCTTCATACTTCAATTTCTTTTTCCTCTTTCGTTTTAATCTTTCTTCTTTTCCTTACTTTTTCTCTTTACACTGCACTTATTTTTCCTCTTCCTTTCCTTTAAACTTCTCTTCTTTCTCATCTTACCTTCTTCTCTTCTCCTTCTTCCTTCTTTTTCATTTTCTTATTCCTTCACTTCTTTCTTCACCCGCCAAACTCATTCCTCTTCTTTCCTAACTTGCGAACTTCCTTTTCTTGCTTTCGTCCTGAGGGGAAATTATTCAGTGAGGGGAGTGTGGTGTGTGTTTTATGGGCGGTGCGCGGGACACTTTCCTTAATAAACTATTGATTCATAACTGGTCTCCGATAGAGTCCTTTGTTAACTCATGGTGGTATTAATAATTCAGAAAATTCAATTATAACTTCACGCGGGAATTTTTGTTTTGTTTTTTGATTGGTGGAGAAAATGAAATGCAGCGGTTTTGTTTAATTAAAGTTTGCCAAGATGCAGCAGACGAGGGAAAGAAAAGGAAAAATGTGGTGATTCTTGTGTGTGGTGAGAGAGAAATAGTAAGGAAAGTCAGGGAAAATCGTCTAGAAAATACGTATTACACAGGAAAAGTGAAAATAATGACGATATGTAATGAAAATGATAATGATATTGGTGGTGGTGGTGGTGGCGGTTGTGATGGTGGTGGTGCTATTACTACTACTATTTCTATTACTATTACTACTACTGCTACTACTACTACTACTACTACTACTACTACTACTACTGCTACTACTACTAATATTGCTACTACTTCTGCTACTACTACTAGTATTACTACTACTACTACTACTACTACTACTACTACTACTACTACTACTACTACTACTACTACTACTACTACTACTACTACTACTACTACTACTACCTACCTACCCACCCACCCACCTACACACACGCCCGGTAGCTCAGTGGTTACAGCGCTGGCTTCACAAGCCAGAGGACCGGGGTTCGATTCCCCGGCCGGGTGGAGATATTTGGGTGTGTCTCCTTTCACGTGTAGCCCCTGTTCACCTAGCAGTGAGTAGGTACGGGATGTAAATCGAGGAGTTGTGACCTTGTTGTCCCGGTGTGTGGTGTGTGCCTGGTCTCAGGCCTATCCAATGATCGGAAATAATGAGCTCTGAGCTCGTTCCGTAGGGTAACGTCTGGCTGTCTCGTCAGAGACTGCAGCAGGTCAAACAAACAAACAAACAAACAAATATTACTATTAACACTACAAATACTATTACTACAACAACTACTACTACTGCTACTACTACAATAAATACGATAAAAAAAATCACTTACACACACACACACACACACACACACACACGTCACATGAATACAGTGGCGAGACACATTCACTCTCTCACTCGCCCAAGATAGTGACGTGATCAGTAAGACGTCACTCAGCCTCCGCCTCGCCTTCCGCCTCTCCCACGCCTCCATTAGCGGCGAGGGACGGGCGTGGGGTGGCGAGAAGGGACGCAAAACAGGATTACACGCCTTGCAAAATCCGCAGGAAGAGCCGAGGCGGGAATCAAAGTGGAAATGGAAAAAAAAGTGATGTGGTTAGCATTATCATCGTTAAGGGAGCTGAAGAGAGGGGGTTTTGAGGGGGGTTAAGGGGTTGGATCTCTCTCTCTCTCTCTCTCTCTCTCTCTCTCTCTCTCTTATTATCATTCTCTTTCTGTCTCCGCTTCTTTATTTGTCTTCGTCATTTTCTATCTGTTTGTAAGGTTTCCTCAGTCTTCTTACGTGTTTGTTTTCCTTGCTTATGTGTATGTTTCTTTGTGAACATTCTCTCTCTCTCTCTCTCTCTCTCTCTCTCTCTCTCTCTCTCTCTCTCTCTCTCTCTCTCTCTCTCTCTTTCTCTAAACCCCGAAGCATCAGTTTTCTTATTTCCCTCCTCTCTCAGATTAGCATTAATTCCTCCACTCTTCTTTTTTCGTCTTTCTTTTGTCTTTCTCTTCGAGCCAAGACAAACACACCTCCTCCTTCTTCTCCTCTTCCTACTGCTCTTCCTCCTCCACTTCCGTCGCACACTAGTCTTCCTCCTCCTTCCAGCTCCTACTCCCTCTCTCTCTTCTCCTCCTTTCCTCCTTTCCTCCACACTCAAAGTTACCTAAAACAAACCCACTTTTTCTTTTCCCCGAGTAGCTATTAAGTTCCCAGACGGGCAATACTCGTGGGTGGCTCTCGATAAGGCAATAACGGGAGAGCTGACCGTCGGGTGAGGCTGCTGTGAGGAGCTGGAAGTTGTAAAAAAGGTGAACTTGTGAGGAGGGAAGTTGTGAGGAGGTGAAGTTGTGAGGTCAAGTTGTGAAAGGGTTTGTAAAATTGTTGAAACTTTTTATTTTATTTTTGGTGGATGTGAAGTTGTAAGGATGTTTGTTTGTGAGTTTTGATGATGTATTTTTGTGAAGTTATGAGGAGGGAAGCTGTGAGAAGGTGAAGTTGTGAGGTCAAGTTGTGAAAGGGTTTGTAAAATTGTTGAAACTTTTTTTTTATTTTTGATGGATGTGAAGTTGTATGGATGTTTGTTTGTGAGTTTTGATGATGTATTTTTGTGAAGTTGTGAGGAGGGAAGCTGTGAGAAGGTGAAGTTGTGAGGTCAAGTTGTGAAAGCGTTTGTAAATTCGTTGACACATTTTTTTTGTGGAGTTGTGAGAAAGTGAAATTGAAGAAATGTTTGATTGTGAGTTTTGCTTATATATTTTTGTGAAGTTGTGAGAAGGAAAGTTGTGAGGAGGTGAAGTTGTGAGGTCAAGTTGTGAAAGGGTTTGTAAATTCGTTGAAACATATTTTTCTGAGGGTGGGGACAGTTCTGAGGATGTGAAGTTGTAAAGAAGTTGTTTGTGAATTGCGTTAAGTTGTGAGGATGTGAAGTCATATATAGAGATATTCATTTGTGAAGTTGTTGATCTTTTTTTTAAGTTATCGATAAGTTTGCAAGATGGTGGTGATGTTTACGAAATGAAGAAGTTTCTGAGGTCATGGCAACGTCCGTAGTCTTGGGAAAACATCTGTGAACCAACACTTAACAGTAACAGGAATGGAACTGGAAAATTGTGTTCTATTTCCTATTCGTTCTTTTCCTGGGTGCCATTTCAGTAACCTCTCAATTATATATATCTTACACATCACGTGGCGCTGGTGTGCGATAAAAGAATAAAGGAAAGAAATGGTAATACTACTTTCCTCCAGCAGTGTTATAAATATACAAGAAAATACTGAAAAATAATGAAACTTGAGTCGATATCAAAATGTTACTTATAAAAGAACAAGGAACAAAGGCAAACCTCTTCAGTGTCTTCCAAGCTTGAGCAGATCTTCCTCCTCTTCCTCCTACCCCTTCTCCTCTTCCTCCTCCTCCTCCTCCTCCTCCTCCTACTCCTCCTTTACTTTTCCCACGTCTTTCTTTTCCTCCCTCCTCCTCCTCCTCCTCCTCCTCCTCCTCCTCCTCCTCCTGCTCTTGGTCCTCCTCTTCCTCCTTCTGCTGCTCTTGTTCCTCCTCCTCCTCCTGCTGTGCCTCCTCCTCCTCCTCGTCCTAGCCCCTCCTTATCTCAATCCACCAGCCACCTCCTCCCTCCAAAGTGTTTCCCTCCATCACTTCAATTCCAAGCGAGGCGCCTCTTCCTTCTCTCCCCTGGCCCCCCCATCCCCTTTCCTCTTCCTTCCCCTCCCTGCTCCCCCCCTCCCTCTACGTCAAGACCACTCACTAGAGGCAAACTTGAGTCGACGCGGTTCGGTCCACATTCCAACACAGTGTCTTGGGTTCGAAATAGTTAGCGTGTGACTCATCTGCATATTTTCCACCTTCGTTGCATGCGCGGCACTTTACGACAGGAGGAGGAGGAGGAGGAGGAGGAGGAAGGCTTATTCATTATTCAGTGCACCGTTTACGAATCGATCCATTTTTACGTAGATTTGGTGACGTCATCTTTTAAGTTAAGCGTCTGTGTTGGTGCAGTCTTTCCTTGGGGGGTCTTCCTGGTAGGGGGGGTGTCTTCCTGGTAGGGGCGGTGTTTTTTGGTGGGGTCTTTCTAGTGGGTGGGGTCTTCCTAGTAGGGGGCGGTCTTCCTGGTAAGGGCGGTGTTTTTTTGGTGGGGTCTTTCTAGTGGGTGGGGGTCTTCCTAGTGGGGGGCGGTCTTTCTGATAAGGGCGGTGTTTTCCTGGTGGGGGGGACTTCCTAGTTGGGAGTCTTCCTGGTAGACGCGGTTTTTTTTTTTGGGGGACGGTCTTCCTATTGGAAGGGGTCTTCCTAGTGGGGGATTTTCATGGTAGGGGCGGTGTTTTTCGGGGGAGAGCAGTCTTCCTATTGGAGGGGGTCTTCCTGGTGGGTGGGGGTCTTCCTGTGGGTCTTGTAGGGGGGACTATGGGTCTTGAGGACTTTTTTCGTGGGTCTTTCCAGGTCCTGTTGTTCTTAAGGGGGTCTTTCCAGGTTCTCGTGTTCTTAAGGGGGTCTTTCCAGGTCTTCGTGTTCTTAAGGGGGTCTTTCCAGGTCTTCCTGTTCATAAGGGGGTCTTTCCAGGTCATGGTCTGTTTTGGTGATTGGTAAGCATGTTTTTTGTTTCTCTCATTTCACACTTGACACTTCCACACCTGCTTTTCTTCACCTTTTTTGTGCATTTCTTTCAAACAATTCACAAATTTTTATTCATATTTTTTTTCATTTTACAACAATTCTTAACTCAAAGTGCTAAACGCTTCGATCTTTTCTATAATAATCTTCTTCTCTCTTTTATTTGTATTCTTTATATCTTTTCCTTCCCCATTTTATATTTACGATGCTTAAGTAGTTTCTTTCTAAACACTTTTTGCTATTTTACCGTAAAATCACGTTTCTTTACTTTTTAAACTGCCTCTTAACACGTAGCTCCTCCTCCTACTCCTCTTCCTTCTCCTGCTCTTCCTTCTCTTTCTTCTGTCTTCTCTCTCTCCTCCTTCCATTTTCTTCCCTCTGTTTTTTCTTCTAACTTGTTTTTTCCTCCATCCGCTTCCTTCTCCATTTTTTCCTGCGGTATATGAATATGTTTCTTTTAACAGTCTTCATCGCATTATTCTCCCTTTATTTCTTAGTGTTATGTCCTCTTCCTCTTCCTTCTTCTCCTTCTCCTTCACTTGCTTCTCTTTCTTACACCTACGTATATTTTTCCTTCAATAGTTTTCTCTTTTATCATCGCTTTCTCACTTTTCTTCGCTTTTCCTTTTATCTTCGCATTCTCGTTATACTCTCCAGTCTCACCTCCTCTGGCATTATTCTCTTTCTGCTCTTATCCTTCTCTTTATTTAACATTTCTCAGCCTTCTTCTCAGTCTTTTCCTTTCCTTTTTCTTTTCTTCTCTTTCTTTTCTTTTTGTCCAACTCTTCTTTCCTCAACATACTTTGCTATTCAAACATTTTTTTCCCCTTGACTTCTGCATTTCTGTTTTCCTTTGCTATCACCCTGTGCCATCCGTTTCTCCTCCCCGTGTCTGTGCCCTCCACCTTCTCTCTGCTTCCCACGCCATATCGTCAACAACAGGAGGCGTACGTGGGTTAAATATCTTTGGTGAAAAGCTTGCGTGTTGCGGAAACCTTTGATGGGAGGGCGAGAGAGGCCAACCTGCAATGCGGCGGTCAGGGAGGGTATTATGTCAACCAGCAAGCCTCTACACACTTCCTCCCTCACCCCTTCCTAACCTCACCTCACCTCTTCCTAGGCTCTCCTCCTCCTCCTTCTCCTCCTCCTCCTCCTTCTCTATTTCCTCCCTTACTGCTTTCAATATCATGTTTCGCTTTCTTTTACTAACCCTCCCTCAACGCGTGTGTCAGTCATGCACACACACACACACACACACACACACACACATTCTGTGTGTGTGTGTGTGTGTGTGTGTGTGTGTGTGTGTTACTAACTTTCTTTCTTCCTTTTCTTTTTTCTTTACTCTTTCCTCAATCCCTATCTCTATTCTCGACTTGTTTCACTCTTTTTTCCTCCTCCTCCTCCTCCTCCTCCTCTCGACCCGAAGTTGTTTGCTACATGTTTGCTTGGCTTACTCGGTTGCCTTCCTGTTTTGTGGTATGAATGGTTATGAACGTGTGTGTGTGTGTGTGTGTGTGTGTGTGTGTGTGTGTGTGTGTGTGTGTGTGTGTGTGTGTGTGTGTGTGTGTGTGTGTGTGTGTGTGTGTGTGTGTGTGTGTGCCGTTACTTTGATATTTCCTCCTCTTTCTATCAAGGTCTACCCACAAAACTCACGCACGAGAGGAAAGTACATATGATTATTTTTCTTTGTAAAGAAAGTAAAGAAATGAAAATGGTAAATACTCTCTCACTCTCTCTCTCTCTCTCGATAACAATCCTTTGCAATTTCAATAAGTTTAATTCTATTACACTAAACTGCATCCAATAAACATGAGGATGAGAAGGAGGAGGAGGAGGAGAAGGAGGAGGAGGAGGAGGAGGAGGAGGAGGAGGAGGAGGAGGAGGAGGAAGAGGAAGAGAAGGGGCGCAAACAAACATCTTTCCCCAATACATTTAAACTTAATTTTCAGGTTCGAGTCTTGAGTTCGGCGCAAGTTTGAGACTAAATGCGTAGCAGGAGAGGTCAGAGCCATCAAAGAAGAGGTCAAAGGTCACGCCTAGGGGTCACGAAGGAGAGGAGCGAGGCATACAAGCGTGAAGGAATAAAGGAGGAATGGAGAGAGAGAGAGAGAGAGAGAGAGAGAGAGAGAGAGAGAGAGAGAGAGAGAGAGAGAGAGAGAGAGAGAGAGAGAGAGAGAGAAGGAGGGAAGGAAAAGGAAGAGGGCTTTGATACACTGAAACAAAAGATTAGGTTAGCTTCGTTTTAAGACTTTTCTTTCGTCTCATATCACAGTTCCAATTGTGTTCTTTGTTTTAGTTTTTCTTTCTCTGTGTCGACTCTATCTCTGTTTCTTTTTTTAGAGTTCCATTAAAACTGCCATGCTCTCTCTAATCTAGAAACAAAATAGACACACACACACACACACACACACACATAAACTCTTCGTAGAAATCTCCCAATTAACTTTTTTTTTTCTCTTGTTTTCGTCATTGGATCTGTTTTCTATCGTTCCTCATTTATTGATCTTTGCTTTAATTTTGAAGTCTCCATTGCAAATCATGTTCCGGACAAAAGGTTGAGTTTGTTTCGTGTTGAATCTTTTACTTTCGTCTCGTGTCGCTGCTACAATTGTGTTTTCCTTTCCTGCGTCGGATTAAGAGACTCTTGTGTTTTGTTCGAGCTCGTTTTTGTTATTTTCGACCTCCATTACAACTGACACTTTCTCCACACTCAGAATTAAATGGACACTCATAAACTGTTTGTACGAATCCTAAACCCTCTAATTGTTTTATTTTCTAATTATTTTCTTTTAGGGTGTGAAAATAACAAAACTCTAAGTAAAAAAAATGAAATATTCGACGGTAAACCACATTTTTTTTTTTTATGAACGTGACAACACAATAATCTTTTTTCCAATACTGTTATGAAAGAAGACATCCATTCATTGTTTTTATGCAGGAAGGAAAACTGGCCAAGGGCAACAAAAAATAGAAATAAAAGGGCTCAATGAGTTGCCAGTTCCCTTAAAAGACACGAGAGTTAACCAGAATTCAGGGACAAATGTGTGTTTATTCTTATTATCAATATTTACAAGACATCCACTCACTGCGTATTCATTCTTACTATCAATATTTACTAACTCATTATTTGTGTGTTCATTTACCTGTTCACCTCTCATTTACCTGTAAGCGAAGGTGACGATGAAGGGACGGGGAAGGAAGCCGAAGAAGAGGGGAAGAAGGTAATGGTAGTGAGGTTACTCTACTGATCACCACCCTCCCCTCTCCCTCAACTTCCCCTTTCTCTCTTTCTTCAGGTTCCTTTCTTCTTCTCTCTTCTATTCGCCATGTTTTGCTTATATTTGGTGTTCTTTTTTCTTTCTACTTTTCTCATTCCTTTTGTTTTATTTTCTTTTTCAGTCTTCCTGTTTCTTTCTTACTTTCCTTGTTTACTTCTCTCTTTTTCTTGTCTTTTTCTTGGTGTTCTTCCTTTCTTCTCTTCCTTATCTTCTTGTCTCTTTTCTCGTTTTCTGCCATCTTGTTTACTTATCCTTCCCTTTTCTCGTTTACTCTTCTCTTTCCAGTGTTATTTCCTCATCTTTTTATAGTTTTTTGTTCAGTAAACGAGTGGGAGCTTGATTTTGGTGCCTCTCTCTCTCTCTCTCTCTCTCTCTGCAGCTCCCTCCGCTTCTCTTTACACACACATACATAAACGCATCACTCATACGATATTTGACATCCACGTGCAAACACACACATAAAAAAAAAAAAAAAAAAAAAGATAAATACAAAAATACAAAAACACAAAACCCATCCCCGCCCTCTGTACCCTCACAAACACGCCCTATTGTACCACCACGCGCTCAACACGCCACGTACCTTTCCCATGCACGAGTACAAGGACAACGCACATAACCTTTTCTTTTTTTCCCTTTCGTTCCTTTTTTTTTTTTTTTCCTTTGGACGGGTCAAAGAGTGGACTTCTACACGAAATCTTCCATCTCTTTGACCTTCTCTGACGCCGCAATTTTCGTGTCCCCCCCAGCGGCTCCTGACCTGATTTAGGAAGCCTGGAGTGTTCCCTGATGTTATTACGAGCTCTTCGTCGACGTGGCTGCAACGAATAATACGCCACAGCCAAGCAGGGGGACTACAATTACGGAAATTAGATGACGCAAGCCACAACCCATTAAGCGCATGCAGATATCCTACGGTAGCTCTTTTCTTTCTCTCAGTTTTCCCTCTTCCGTTTTCCTTGGTGTGTGAATGTGCTGGTGCTGGTTTCAGTGGTCTAGGAATGAACAATAGTGTGACATGAAATCTTAACTTCTTTAGTAAGTATAGTAAGAGGTGGAGATTTATCTTTTTCCAGTTCACCCCTTTCTTATTTTCTTTTGGCTTGCTTCCCTGTGTGTGTGTGTGTGTGTGTGTGTGTGTGTGTGTGTGTGTGTGTGTAGTAGATGATATACTCTGATATTAAATTGTAACTTCTTCAGCAAATTCAAGATAGCACAGATTTTTACAACTCAACCCTTTCTCTTAGACGTGTATTCGGTGTGTTCATGTGTTGGTGTTACGTGGCAAATTAACCCCTTCAATACTGAGACGCATATTTTACCTTGATTAGACGATTTTATTTGCATCAGAAAGAGTCTATGGAGGTCAAAAGATTAATGGCCAAAGTCTTTACTATTCTAACCCCAACATATATTTCTGAAGCTGTATAAAATCATCAAATAGTAAGAAGTAATGTGGAAACGAGTCTTGCTACTGAAGAGATAAAGGAGCCTGGGAAGGAGCTTAGGGT
>NC_059277.1:8714769-8757269 GCF_017591435.1 Portunus trituberculatus
ATAAGCATCATCATCGTCATCATCATAAACTTCATCACCCTCACTATAATTACCTCTCTTGTTTCTAAACGCTAACAACATCCATAAAGAACTAAGATAACACATTATTCAGGACGAGTGGCATAAAAAAATATTACCAAACCATAATTAAGTAATGAAATCTTTCTGCTTCTTTTCACAATCTATTAAAACATTCTAATTAAAAGCACAAGGCTACTAACGCGTTATTTGAGTAAATCCACTTAACACAGGAAAGCAAATAAGACAATCAAAATAATGAAATATGAATGAGAACAACTGCTGATGTAATTACTGGGTTATGTGTGGTAGCATTGTGTTGTAATATCACTACTTCTATTAGTGTAGTCTATCTCTCTCTCTCTCTCTCTCTCACACTCTTTTCATATTATATTTCTTAAAGTCAATTGCTTTCACTCGACCCATCTCTCTCGCGGCCATCGCCCTTCTCTTCTTTCCCATAGTTCTCTCATCTTACTCCTTCCGTCCTCTCGTCTCCCATTTTTACCAAGACCACTTCACTTTCCATCACGTCTCTTGTCTAATCTCAATCTCACAACGAACTGTGCAATAACACTGACCTATATTTCACTTACTAAAATATATGTGACACCAGACAATTTTCTCTCCTCTTTGTTATAATTGGACGGCGGAGGATTGACATATCTGGTCTGGATGGATTAATTCAGTTTATTTCAAGGTAAAAAAAAAAAAAAGACAAGCGAGGAACAAACTGCTAACGAGCGGAGGCAATGAGGTTTTGACAAATGTTACTCGCTTGTGAATGAGGACAATGGTAGATTATGTGGGACACGCGACAAACAAATGAAAAAGACAAAAGAAAAATGCAACACACACACACACACACACACACACACACACACACACACACACACACACACACACACACACAGCAGACTGGCTTCCATTATGCTTTCAGGACAATAGTAACTGCCAGCAAGAAGAATGAATGTAAGAGTAAAAAGATAAATAAAAGATAAATAAAAGATACATTCAAGAGAAAGCAATAAAAGGACACTAAGCAATACCAATAGAGAGCACTCAGAACGAAAATACGCTTGTAAACACGAACACAAACAGTCAATACGTTGCTGAAATTAACCAAGTATCCATACACTGAGGTTACGTAAGAGAAAATGGAAAACACACACAGAAAAAAAAAATCAATAATACAACCACGATCTCCACACACACACACACACACACACACACACACACACACACACACACACACACACACACACACACACTCGACGCACGTGACCTCAATGACACGGCGCTAAAACACCAATCACTCCTCCCCAAATAATCAGGATAATTGCACACCAAAACTCTGCTGTACTCAACACGCTAGTCGCAATCATTTTGCCACCTGATGACGCGCGGACACTGTAACACCGCCACTGAAGCTAATTGGTCCGCGTGTTCCTGTCGTGTTTTGAAACGTGCGGCAAACTAACACTGCACTCGTACTAAAACACTTATTCAATTACGAGGACCAAAATAATCTAAATATGAATAATCTGATATCTTATAATTCAATAGTTTTGGTAACTGTACATTATATTTGTGGCACGGTACAGAGTAATTAGTGAGTGCCACCATCAGGCAGCGGCAGCGATACCCTAATCAAACGTCAACAAATAGTAAAATTATTGACAAAATTGGTGACACGGAGTAGAGGGAGGGAGACCACCAGGAATTCCCCGCTCACTCATGACACTAACACGCCAATGACATTAGAGGAAAGCCCAGGAACACAATACACTCACTCACATTGAAGACTATCAGGAACGCCTCACTAACTCACGATACTAAGGACCAATTATGACACACTTCTGCGGCGTACCTTAATTTTTTTCCAGGCTCAAGTTGATGTCACACTGGTTTTCAAGAGTAGTTTTACGGTTCTAGTTGCAGATGGACAAAATTTCTACGTTATAAAAAGGAAACACAGTCTTGAGAACCGAGCCAATGATCTTATGGCTTTCTGCACCGCACTTCATAACTTTTCAGGTTCTACATATTGCTACACTCGTTTTTAGAAGTAGTTTTACGGTTCAGGTGGTAGATAGACAAATTTTCTACATTATCAAGAGGAAATACAGTCTTGCGAGCCCGGCCAATGATCCCTGTGGCCTTGAAAAACAGTCGCGGTGAGGGAGTGGCGTTCCTGAATTCCGTAACACTGCTGAAAGAAAACGAACAAGAAAACACACTAAGTACTCACACGGACATATGATAGATGACTGCCTTCACTCCCCGCGGCCGCTCTAGGAAGTTGTAGACTCTGGCTTGTGTTTTCCTGTAGCGGACGTCCCGGCGTGAAGTTTTATAGTTGATAGGCTTCCCTAGGAGGCTCATTCTGGGCTGGTGGAGGCGCGACCCACCCACGCGACCTAACCGACGGAAGTCATGCCCGCTGGAGGAGGAAGAAAAAGGAAGGTTAGTGTAAAGAAGGCAACAGTAACAGGAAAATAGAGCAGCTTATTTTGCATTGTGCGTGTTTGTGCTCTGCTTGTAAGTAGGTTGGCAAAAAAACAAACAAACAAACAAATACAGTAAATAATTTTTTTAAATTACGTTTTTTTTTCCGTTTTTTTCTCTCTCTCTCTCTCTCTCTCTCTCTCTCTCTCTCTCTCTCTCTCTTTCTCTCTCACTTGCATTAAAATGATAAAAAAACACTTATTCTACCAGAGAGAGAGAGAGAGAGAGAGAGATGTGCCTGTGAGATAGTGATGAAAGTGAGTGATGTTTGAGATAATAACTGTTGTCAAGCTCAGGAGGAAGAGGAGAGATAAGGCCGGAAGAGAGGAGAGGGGAGAGGCAGGACAAAAAAAAAAAAAAAAAAAAAAAAGACTGGTAAGAGGATGAAGAGAAGAGAGGGAGAAGAAGGTAATGAAATGAGAATGAGGAGGAGGAGATAATGTGGAAGAAGAAGAGGAGGAGGAGGAGGAGGAGGAGGAGGAGGAGGAGGAGGAGGAGGAGGAGAGAGAGAGAGAGAGAGAGAGAGAGAGAGAGAGAGAGAGAGAGAGAGAGAGAGAGAGAGAGAGAGAGAGAGAGAATACCATTACTACATTACTGTACCATCACCATTACAACAACAACAACAACAACAACAACAACAACAACAACAACAACAACAACAACTACTACTACTACTACTACTCCTACTGTTACTACCAACACCACCATTATTCCCACATTATAAAATAAATATGTAAATGAAGAGACATCACGACTTCCAATTAAAAATGATGAATGAATCACTACATCTTCTACTAACAATATAACAAACAATTCAATGCAAACAAACTTTTTTTTACCGAGCTCATTAACATCTGCTTCGATTCAGCACGGGAAACAAAACGAAGCAGCAAGGATTCTATAAATAAGCCAAATTAGAAAACACGCGAGGAAAAAGATGATCATTTTGAAATAAATAAAAAAATAAACCAGGTTATTTTGGTTCTTTCTTAACCAGGATTCGATATTAATAGTGAGATGACCTACTGATGACGAGAAAGAAGGAAAGATGTGAAAGAAGGCAAGGAGGGAACAAAGAGAGAGAGAGAGAGAGAGTGCGTAAGAAAGGGTGGAATTTGGAAAAGGAAGGTAGGAAAGAGTGAAGATTGAAAATGAGAAAGGGAAACTGATAAAAAATGAGGAAGAAAGAAGAAAGAGAGCGAGAGAGAGAGAGAGAGAGAATATAAGGATAAAGTAAGCATGGGAGGGAGGAAAGGGCTTAAGAAAGGATGAAATATGGAAAAGAAAGATAGAAAGAGTGAAGATTGAAAATGAGAGAGAGAAACTAACAAAATAAGTGAGGAAGAACGAAGGAATGGAGAGAGAGAGAGAGAGAGAGAGAGAGAGAGAGAGAGAGAGAGAGAGAGAGAGAGAGAGAGAGAGAGAGAGAGAGAGAGAGAGAGAGAGAGAGAGAGAGAGAGAATATAAGAGCAAAAGTAAGGGGTTAGAAAAACATTGCAAAATAAAGATAAAAGCAAGGCATAAAAGTGTAGAAAAATAAACTAAAAAGTGTAAAAAGTAAAAGAGAAAGAAAATCAGCATAAAAAAACATGGTTAGACTAAAAATAAAAGTCAAATGAAAAACTACACAAATGCAAAAAAAAAAAAAAAAGAAAAGAAAACAAAACAACGAAAGGAATGAAAAAAAAGACGATAAAAAGAAAAATAGAAAGAAGGAAACCTGTAGAGAGAGAGAAAAAAAAAATAGGAATGCATGAAATAGGTAATCAACGAAATTAAACACAGAATCAGGAAAAAAGGGGAAAAAGGAAGGTAGCAGGAAATTTCATGCATTGAGGCACTCGATGTTACGTGAAAGCGAATTAGAATATGCATATGAAACACCAAATTTCAGCAGAATAAGATGAAGGCGGCCGAAGAGAGCTGCTTAATATTCAATGCTCCTGCGGGAAACGGTGCTCAGGAAAATGGCAAAATCAATATAGCGAATTAATGCTCCAATATTGAGGCCAGCTAGAACAATGGGGCCTACCGCTGCCGCATTCATTAGCCAAATAAAAAGAAAAGAAAAGAAAAAAGAGAAAAAGTAAAGATAAAAAGTACATGAACACTGATATATGAGAAAGTAGGTTAATTAAAAGTAGTTTTCTTTTTTTTATGTTTAGAATTGTAGTTTATATATATTTCTGTAATGGGTGGGTTGTTAAGGATCTCTCTCTCTCTCTCTCTCTCTCTCTCTCTCTCTTTCTGGACTGAGTGAGAAAGAGGAAAGAGGAACAAGAACATTTAAGACAAAAGACGAAGAGACAACATAAAAAGAGAAAAAGGGAAGAAAAAAAGAAGAAAAGAAGAAAGAAGTAACGAAAATTAAAATAAAAAAGAAAGAACAGTAAGAAATACTAACGTGACATACAAGCAAAAAAAAAAAAAAAAAAAGAGAAACGGGAATGAAAAAAAAAATGAAAGTGGACTAGAAGAGGAGGTGGAAGAAAAGGAAGAGGAAGGAGGAAGAGGAGGAAGGGAAAAAATAAACGAGGGATGGAAACTCACAAAAACCAAGGAAAGAAAAAAAGAGAAACAGGAATGATATAAAGAAGGAAAGTGGAGTAAAAGAAGAGAAGAAGGTGAAAAAAAGGAAGAAAAAGGAAAGAGAAAAAAAGGAGGAAAAATAAAAAAACACTAAGGGAAAGAAAAAAAAAGAGAAACATGAATGATATAAAGAAGGAAAGTGAAATAGAAGAAGAGATGAGGAAAAAAAGACGGAAGAAAAGGAAGGAAGAAAAACGAGAGAAGGAAAATCACAAAATACCCACGAAATTCTGCACATACTTCTTGCACACATAAAGATCCTTAATTATCTCCACCCACTGAGAAAATTAACACTGGCGTCCTCCTTCTCCCTATTTGGCAGTCACTCTCCATTCCAAGGGTGATGTGTAGCGTTCTTCTATTTGAGAGAGAGAGAGAGAGAGAGAGAGAGAGAGAGAGAGAGAGAGAGAGAGAGAGAGAGAGAGAGAGAGAGAGAGAGAGAGAGAGAATATAGTTAAAGAAGATTAGAACTAATATTTGTTCTATCTTTTCAGCTTTAAGACACACATACACACACACACACACACACACACACACACACACACATTCACTCTCTCTCTCTCTCTCTCTCTCTCTCTCTCTCTCTCTCTCTCTCTCTCATATGCACGGCTTTATATTCCTTGATGTTTATTTCCCTGTTAAAGTTTTCAGATCTATTCCTCTATTTCCTCGTACCAGATTTCCTCTTCGCTCCATTTCAGCCTCGCCGCTTTACTCTGAGTCGTGGAAATACCAAAATAAACCTGACTTTTTTCATCCGTTCTCTTATATAAGGTTAAAAAATCAACAATGGAGGTTAAATCTACACGATCTTAATATGTATGCTCTCTCTCTCTCTCTCTCTCTCTCTCTCTCTAGTCACGTGATGCCTTGTAGAAAGAAAACGGGAACCTAATATTTTCCTCTGGGTAGATTAAAGGATTTGCATTTCAGCGTATTTTTTTCCTGTTTTTTTTTTTTTTTTTTGTGGCTGGAGTTCAAAACGATCATAAAGAGTGCGTGTGTGTGTGTGTGTGTGTGTGTGTGTGTGTGTGTGTGTGTGTGTGTGTGTGTGTGTGTGTGTGTGTGGTAAAGCCTTTGTCTATATGCAAAACGTACACACACACACACACACACACACACACACACACACACACACACAATTAAGGGATAAAAGAAACTGAAATGTATAAATTCGTGTTTTTTCCCCTTTTAGTGATGATGCAACGTTCAGTTTTTCAGAACCTTCTATACAACAAAGGATCATATTAAACTGTCTTTTTCCCCGTCACTTTTGAATATTTGGCTCCTTTGTATAAGTACATAAACCAGAATGAAATAAAAACTCCATTTAATTTTTCCCTTTAATGAGTCAACGAGGAATGACAAGAATTTTTACCTGGATCTTATTTATTTACTTTTTTTTTTCTACAGGGCAAAAAATTGAGAACGAAAAGAAAGAGAAGAGGAAAGAATAGCGATGATAAAGACTGTGTTTAAATACGTCAGTTATGTAAGAGGAAAGAAAAAGGATGAAAAGGAGAGAAAAAAAAGGGAAGGAAAAAAAATAATGGAACCCTAAGAAGAAAGAAGAAAAAAGGAATGATAATGTAATGGATAACAAGTGATGGGAAAAGATAGCGAGAGAGAGAGAGAGAGAGAGAGAGAGAGAGAGAGAGAGAGAGAGAGAGAGAGAGAGAGAGAGAGAGAGAGAGATTTCACCATCAACATACACGCACACAGTTACATATGCAGCAACAGAAGAGTTAAATGGGGAAGACTGGCTGGGTGACCAGTAGGCAACCGAGGTGAATTACACACACACAGTTACATATGCAGCAACAGAATAGTTAAATGATTCAATTAAGGTAACAAGCTGTAAAGACGTTTTGTTGCCACTGAGAGTTGCGATGACCAGTGTGTGTGTGTGTGTGTGATTCACTGTTTGATCTGCTGCAGTCTCTGACGAGACAGCCAGGCGTTACCCTACGGAACGAGCTCAGAGCTCATTATTTCCGATCTTCGGATAGGCCTGAGACCAGGCACACACCACACACCGGGACAACAAGGTCACAACTCCTCGATTTACATCCCGTACCTACTCACTGCTAGGTGAACAGGGGCTACACGTGAAAGGAGACACACCCAAATATCTCCACCCGGCCGGAGATCGAACCCCGGTCCTCTGGCTTGTGAAGCCAGCGCTCTAACCACTGAGCTATCGGGCCGTGTGTGTGTGTGTGTGTGTGTGTGTGTGTGTGTGTGTGTGTGTGTGTGTGTGTGTGTGTGTTAGCCATTATTCATAGGTTCTTTTCCGGATGGGGAGGGGAGTGTGTCTTGGTGTTTACAAATCTCTCTCTCTCTCTCTCTCTCTCTCTCTCTCTCACACACACACACACACAGAGAGAGAGAGAGAGAGAGAGAGAGAGAGAGAGAGAGAGAGAGAGAGAGAGAGAGAGAGAGAGAGAGAGAGAGAGAGAGAGAGAGAGAGAGGTGAACAAACAGAGTCAACTAGATAATCACAAAAGAAAAGAAAAAAATACATCAATCGTGTTTACCATTACAAGAAAAAAAAAATCAGTCACTTTGGCAATTCCTCGTGTAAGAAAGAAAATTAACGCAATAAAAGAAGACATACATACATACAGACAGATAACTTGAAACACACACACACACACACACACACACACACACACACACACACACACACACACACACACACACACACACACACACACACCATAAAGGAACAAGTAATAGTTCGTGCTTACAATCTGAACTCGAATAAAAAGTCAAACAAGAAAAAAAAAAAGAACAAGAAAATCACGTCTTTTACACTCCCTCTGAAATAAGACGAAAAGCTTTTAAGGCAAGACAGAGTGAGGTGAGCCAGGCATGAGGAGTGACCTGCAGCCTGTAATCCTGACATGTAATCGTAAAAAAATAGCACAGGTCACGCCCTCGTCACGGTATCAGGTCACACGCGAGGCAGCTCTTCCTCTCCTCCCTCGCGTGCGCTTCGCCTCTGCGTTAGGAAGGGAAGGAGAAAAAAAGTTAAATGAAGAGGCACAACGCATAACACTGGTGAATTTTCTTTGTTTGCCAAGTAGATGAGAGGAAATGAAGAGAGATAGAGGTTCGTAGGAATAATGCAGATGTTTTTGTTCTTTTTCATTTATATGTAAACTCAAAACGAAAGCGAAAGAGTGGGAGAAAAAGGAGGGAAGAGAGAGAGAGAGAGTGAGGTATAGCGAGGAAAGGGGGTTATAAATCGAGGGATAAAGAGAGAGAAAGGAGTAAATTGAGTGAGGGAGGAAAAGGTAAATGGCGAAAAACAGGTAAAAGTGAGTCGAGAAAGAAGTAAATCAAGGAAAGGAGAAATAAAACGAGGTAAAAATGAATCAAGAGAAAAAAAAAGCAAGTCTCGAAAATAATAAAAAAGAAAATGAAGAAATAGAGCAAGTAGAGAAAGGATAAAGTAAATCAAGGAAAGGACAAAAAAAAAAAAAAACGAGGTCAAAATGAATCAAGAGAAAAAGCAGATCTCGAAAAAAAGAAAATGAAGAAATAGGAAAAAAAAAAAGTCTCAGTCGAAGACGAAGCATAATAAAGGATAAGCTGACAAGTTCTCGATGCTTTAAGGCAAGGAAAAGCTAAAGGAGAGAGAGAGAGAGAGAGAGAGAGAGAGAGAGAGAGAGAGAGAGAGAGAGAGAGAGAGAGAGAGAGAGAGAGAGAGAGAACAATACGGGACGAGTGAGCTTTTCTTATTTCCTAATCCCAATCAACCAAAAAAAATAAAATAGAAATAAAATGAAAGATAGTACGAATAGGTTGGCAAACATTCTTCGTTCCTCGTTAGAAAATAAAAGGAAAAAGAGAAGAAAATAAAACAGCATAGCGTGATAGGGCGAGTGAATTTTCTTTGTTTGCAAGAGAGTTTTACGAGACACGAAAAGTTGGAATATATATATTTTTTTATGAGACAAATTGAGGAGGAGGAGGAGGAGGAGGAGGAGGAGGAGAATTACGCGAAGATGAGAAGTAGGTGATCGTATTTGCAAAGTCATGCGTATTTCTTCAAGGTTATAGAAATAAAAGTCTTAAAATGTAAAGTAGAAATGTCAAAACTGCAAAAAAAAAAAAAAAAAAAACTCATTCCTAATATGTATTCAAGTTTCTTCAAGATTTTCCTTTTATTCTTTGTTTTTCTTTCTCAATATATTCCACAGATATTTTTTTCTAAGCTACTTTTATTTCTATCTGTTTGTGTATCTAACCCCTTTAGTACCATGACGCGCTTTCATATTCACTCTGCTTACTATTTGGTGATTTTATACAGCTTCAAAAACTTATGTGGGGGATTAAAACAGTGAAGCCTATGGCCATTAGTCTCCTGACCTCAATAGACCCTTCCAAATGTCAATAAAATGGTTTAATCGTACATAAATCTTAATATAAAAAAAATGTGTTCTAGTACTGAAGGGATTAAATTAAGCAAAAACATAGACAAACTAATCAACTCTCTCTCTCTCTCTCTCTCTCTCTCATAACCCGTACTCATAACAGCCAAAGTCCCACAATTCTCACGAAGCGGGTAAAGCCATTTCGATCCGTCGTGTTCCGCTTCAGGTGAGCTCCCGCATCCCGGCCCAGACAGGTAATCCCGGTGATCCAAACTGATGTCGTACTAAATGTTTATTGAGTGTTAAGATTCACGCTTCATTACGCTAATCAGAGGCAGCAGGGCGATTATGTGCTCCTTCTCCGTAGTGGTGGTGGTGGTAGGGTGGTGGTGGTAGTGGTGGTGGTGGTGGTGATGATTAGTTTTAGTAAATGTGAAGAGATGTGGACGGATGAAGAAGAAGGAAGAGGAAGGGGAGAGGAAGAAGAAAAGGAAATGGAAGACGAAGAAGTAAATGAAGACGAAAATGAAGAGGAGGAGGATGAGGAGGAGGAGGAGGAGGAGGAGGAGGAGGAGGAGGAGGAGGAGGAGGAGGATTAGGAAAAGGAGAAGGAGAAGGAGGAGAAGGAGAAGGAGAAAGAGAAGGAGAAAGAGAAGGAGAAGAACGAGAAGGAGGAGGAGGAGAAGGAAGAAAAGAAGGAGAAAGAGAAGAAAGAGTAAGAAAAGAAAGAAGAGGAGGAAGAGAAGAAGCGGTAAAAAAAACATAACAATAATATAATAACAACAATACACCACCGCCACCACCACCACCACCACAAAAAACAAAAACAACAAAAATAATAAGCACAAGCAATACACACACAAAGAACCAACGTTGTCCGTCTATCTATCCGTCTGTATGTGCATCAATCTGTCTGCCTGTCTGTCTGTCTATCTGTGCAAAATCTGCCTGCCTGTCCGTCTGTCTGTCTGTGCATCCGTCCGTCAGTCTGCGGCCACTCAGGAATACATTAATCACCAAGAAACCGGAGGAAGGGACCCAATTATGAAGAGCTCCACTCCACCTGCCTGTGAGAAACGCGATTTATACACTAAATGCACACACGCTCGCTGACAAGGAATGGGGAGGAAGATGGGAAAGAGATGGGAAGGGATGTAGGGTGGCTGAAGAGGGAAGGGTAGGAATGATGGCCAGTGAGGAAGAGAGTGAAGAAAGGGTAGGAAGAAGAGAAGCGAGGAAATGAAAAATGGGAATGAAGGGAAGGGTAGATTAGGTGGGAAGGAGAAAGAGGTACGTGGTGAGAAAGAGAGGGAAGAAAAGGGAAGAAAATAGGAAGAGAAGGGTGGGTGCTGAAGAGGAAGGCAAGAAGGAAAAGGAAGAAGAGAAAGGAGGGAGGATGGCTGAAGAGTAGCTAGAGAGGAAGAAAGGAAAGTAGGGGAAGGAAAGGGGAAGGGAGAAAAAGGAAAATGGGAATGAAGGGAAGAGGGAGACGATGATTGGTGAAGAGGGAAGGGAAGGAGGTTGGGTAATGAGGAAGATGAGAAAGGAAACGGGAAGGGAGACAAGGGAGAAAGATGAAGGGGAAGGGAAATGGTAATGAAGGGAAGGGTAGCTGATGAAGAGGGAAGGGAAGAAAGGCGGCTAATGAGGAAGAAAGGGAAGGAAAGGAAGGTTGATGGGAAGGGAGGGTGGGTGATAGGGAGAGAAGGGCAGGAAGGTGGTAGATGAGAAGAGAAGGAAAAAGGGTGGCTAGAGATAGAAAGGAAGAAGGTGGGAAGGAGGATGGGAAGGGAAGGAGGGTGGCTGGTAATGGCGTTCAGTGCAATTAGGCAGAAGAAAAGAATGGGAACCTCAGCCATACAGGATCAAATACTATTAGATTCTTACCTTACAGAACAGTAATACCACGCGAATCAGGCATTTTAAGTCTTCATGCCCAGTGGAACGGAAGAAAACGAGGGATAATGCAAGGGAACGCGACATTAAACAAAGACGCACGAATAAGAAGCTACGAAACACTGCAACTATAGAACATTAAGGCTCGTATTCTCAAACGCTTCTGTGCTTCACCTCCACTACTTCAAAAGACTTTATTTAAATTTACACAAGTTTTTAAGATGTTTTTACGGTTCTAGAGGCAGAGTGACAAGATTTCTACATTACTAACTATAGAAACACTCTTGAAAACTTCGCTAATCATCTCTGTGACCTTGGAAAATAGTCGTGGTGAGAGAACAAAGCGTTTCTGAATACGAACCTAAGAGTGAAAAAGCGTGTTATTGTAATGTGCCAGACAGGTGAGGTCACGAGGTAGCGGTGACAGGCCAGGGTTCAAAAGGCGACGCTCCTTTGGCCAAAACAATTAAGACATGTGGGGACTCGAACGCACAACCTTTCGCCTTCGATTCCAACAAATTTGTCCCCTCCTAAAAACAAGGAGAGAAAGAAATGAGAAGAAAATTGAAGAAAACATAAAACAAAGGAGTCAAATGTGAAATATCATAATAAAAACAATAAAGAGGAAGGAGGCAGAATTATTCATATTAAGAAAAGTAAGAAAAGTCACGACCATCAAATATATCAAAGAAAACCACTAAATCCTTAACCCTTTTAATACTAGGACACATTTTTAACCTTGAGATTTGCGTACGATAAGACCATTTTATTGACATTAGTAAAGGTCTATGGACGTCAGAAGATTAATGGCCACAGTCTTCACTATTTCAACCCTACACATGAGTTTCCTGAGCCTGCATAAAATCACTAAATAGTAAAAAAAACAAATATGGAAACGAGTCATGGTACTGTAGTGGTTAAACAAACAGAAAACGGAACTAGAGTCAATCGCCGAACGAGGTCAATCCTTTTTTTTTATTTCGTCTCCAGTTCGTTGCTCTTGTGCCCTACATGACTCAAAATTGCCATGTGCGATAAGGAAGGAACTGTCTGCGTGCGTGGCGAATTTGGCAAGATTACTCACCGTATTTCGTGCGCTATGGTAACTTTAATTTACGTTCCTGACGCACGAGGGAACTTCACTTGAGGGCGAGATGAGACAAGGCGAGGAAGTCTGACTGATTGCCATCCATTCCTGCCTTCTTTACTGCGCTCCCTTGTTCCTTTGGCCAAGTTTTCTGTGTCTCCGCTGTAAGTCGAGTGCTTTTCTTCTCTCTCTCTCTCTCTCTCTCTCTCTCTCTCTCTCTGTGTGCTGTGCGTGTGCGTGTGCGTGTGTGTGTGTGTGTGTGTGTGTGTGTGTGTGTGTGTGTGTGTGTGTGTGTGTGTGTGATGTTAATTAAAAATGATTAACGGCGTGTTCATTAACTCCTCAGAGAGAGAGAGAGAGAGAGAGAGAGAGAGAGAGAGAGAGAGAGAGAGAGAGAGAGAGAGAGAGAGAGAGAGAGAGAGAGAGAGAGAGAGATACATGTACATGCATACAGACAGACATATAAATAGACTGATAGAAAGGGAATTGCGTTTGACAGTGGAGGAGATAAGAATGAATTATGATCTGGAAAAAGGAAATGAGATGAAAGATGGAGGAATGGTTGTGGTGGAAGGGAGGACAAATATAACTCGGACGAATGGAATAAAAAAAATAGATAGACAAGAGAGGATGTTTTAAATGCGAAAAGGACATAAGAACATAAGACATTTGCTCCCTAATTCTGGATAACCCTTTTTACCTTTTAGAGAACCAACATCAAGTGGGCCTTTTTCTTTTTAATATTGTGTTGACCTTAGCTGGCCTCCTCTCCTACATAAAAAAAGAACATCAGAAAAGGAGAAAGCTGCAAGAGTTTGTCAGACTTATACGTGGCAGTCCCTGTATGAACAAAGCTATCTAATTCCATCTATCATCTCCATATATAAATTCATCTCTTCCTTTAAAGCTCCTTATTGACTCAGCACTAACATGATTACTGCGTCCGTTCCATTCTCATCAGCCACTCCAGAAAAATAACTAACTTGTACATTTGGCAATCAAAATCATACAGTATACACGCAAATGAAAACAAGACATTCAAAATAATCATATATTTCTTCTTTATTACCAACAGTTACCTAACAACAAAAGAAACAAAGGATGATCTAAGAAAATGTTTAACTCCTTCAGTACCAGGACGCGTTTCCGTATTCATTCTGCTCATTCTGCCATTAATCTTCTGACCTCCATAGACCCTTAGCTAATGTCAATAAAATCGTCTAATCGTACCCAAACCTCGAGGTAGAAATGCGTCCCAGTACTGAAGATGTTAAGAATGCAGTGAAAGATATTATAATGGATATGCCTGCCGAAGGAGAGGACTGAGGGCAATAGAAGGATGACTCTATCGACCTCTACCTTAAGCATTTGGGAAGACACACGGCACAAAGAGACGAGCTGGCTTGCGTAAGAGTAACTGAGTATGGGAAGTGACATAATCCAGTTCCAGGTGTTTTTTGAGGCATTTACAAGTAAGTTGTGTAAAGTGAGAGAGAGAGAGAGAGAGAGAGAGAGAGAGAGAGAGAGAGAGAGAGAGAGAGAGAGAGAGAGAAGCCATCACAGCACAGGGGAGGATCACTAAGCCCACACCAGCCTTCCTTGCCCTTCCTTACCTCTCTATCTTACATAAATAAACACCGCCCACTCGACATCTACCCGCTCTCCAACATTCGGAATACATAACGTCCCATAACACACGAGGCCATTCGCTCAAGACTAAGGCTCGTATTCAGAAACGCCTTGCTCTCTCACCATGACTGTTTTCCAAGGCCACACAGATGATTAGCGGAGTTTTCAAGAGTGTTTCTACAGTTAATATTGTAGAAATTTTGTCAATCTACCTCTAGAACCGTAAAAACACCTTAAAAAAAACCGTGTAGATTTAAATAAAGCCTTTTGAAATAGCGGAGGTGAAGCACATAAATGTTTGAGAATACGAGACTAAAGGGGCTATCACACTGGCCTATGATACGCGGAACGCGGGCCATGGTTCTTGGTACGAAACCAGGAACACAATCACGCACACGCTGCCCGTTTTCTTGTTATGCTAGGCAAACGGCGTATCATAGGCCAGTGTGATAGGGCCTCCTAGGCCCTATCACACTGGCATATGATACGCGGAACCAGGAGCATCCGCTCTAGATAGCTGGAACTTGCCCGGGATTAGCGGAACCAAGTTAGGATGGCTTCATATCCATCCCGGTTCTCCGTATGCTATCCCAATGGAAAAGTAAACATGATATATGTAATAAAAACCTTTCATTTGAAATAAAAAGAATGTGACTAAATTTTTCATATTGGAATATCAAATAATATTTCATCATTTTAGAAAGGTAAAGTATATATATATGTCGATAGGTTGGGCTCATGGCAACCACCTCCGACTCTAAAGTTGCCATCGCGCACGTCTCAGCTTTTCTCTAGTTTTTTTTACTTAATTTTCTTTAACAAGAGGAAGTGCAAATGCAGTTCCAGGAGAAAACACAGGCTGAGGTATAAGCGGCATGGTTTTGTTCTGGTTTATTTTGATTAGGCTTTGTCTTGGTTAGTGGGCCGTTTGCCTAGCATAACAAGAACACGGGCAGCTTGTGTGTGATAGTGTTCCTGGTTTCGTACCAAGAACCATGGCTCACGTTCCGCGTATCATAGGCCAGTGTGATAATCAAAATAAACCAGAACAAAACCATGCCGCTTATACCTCAGCCTGTGCTTTGTCCAGGAACTGCATTTGCACTTCCTCTTGTTGAAGAAAATTAAGTAAAAAAAAACAACTAGAGAAAAGCTGAGACGTGCGCGATGGCAACTTTAGAGTCAGAGGTGGTTGCCATGAGCCCAACCTATCGACATATATATTTACCTTTCTAAATTGATGAAATATTATTTAATATTCCAATATGAAAAATTTAGTCACATTCTTTTCAGTTCAAATGAAAGGTTTTTATTACATATATCATGTTTACTTTTCCATTGGGATAGCATACGGAGAACCGGGATGGATATGAAGCCATCCCAACTTGGTTCCGCTAATCCCGGGCAAGTTCCAGCTATCTAGAGTGGATGTTCCTGGTTCCGCGTATCATAGGCCAGTGTGATAGGGCCTTAAGGCAGAGAAAGGAGTGATGTAACCAACAAGGACAGACAGAAAAGACAGACGAGCAGCACAAGGAGACAGGCAGTAACTAGAAACAAACTGGACACACGAGGAGGAAAAAAAGATCCATCATTAACAAAAACTAGAGGAAGGATGAACTCATACAGGAACGTGAAAAAAGACCGACAGGCAGGAAGGACAGACAAATTAAGACATCAAGCAACCCAGGAGAGACAGACAGCCATTAAGGATGAAGAGATGGGAACAAACACAGGACCAACAAATAAAGACAGGCAGCCAGTGACTAACAAAACACTGTGGAAAGAGACAGACAAACAGACACACAGACAGACAGAGACAGGCAGGTAAAGGCAACAAGAACATACACGTCCAGCGACCTCCCCTCCAGCCACGCTCCACACGCTGGTGGGAGAATATGATAGCAGATAACATCACCTGGCCTCGAGGAAAACATTTGTACGTACAATGAAAGCAATCAAGGTTTCCAATATTCACTTAATCATTACTTTGGTTTATCAGTGAACGCTTTTCTTTTTTTTTCTTCTCGCTTTACTTTAATTTCCTTCTTGTTACACACACACACACACACACACACATACACATGCTCTCTTTCTTTCTCTCTCTCTCTCTCTCTCTGAACAATACCCACATACCAACGCAAACTTGACCACAACCCACACTAATCAATTTTACAGCGTTTGGATTCCATTCCCCTAAGTAGCTCCGCCCCCTTCCCACCCACACCCTTACCGCATCCCACTTTCTCTGATGGACTGGAAAAAGAAAACGGGAGGTGCGTTGACAGAAACACCGCTAGTTTTCTGAGGGATATTGTCGGGGAAGAGGAGACGGAAAAGGAGCGAGGAGACTTGAAATCCATCTTCTAAAAAGGATAGGAAAGGATAGAAAAAGGATTGAAGAAGCGCAATTCGGTGAAAACATTGAAGGGGGGGAAGAAAAATAAAGAAGAAAGAAAAATGGATGAAAAAAAAAACGGTGTATACGTTTCAGAAGATCAAGGGAAAGCTAATCTAATTTATAGAACGTCGAATTTTGGTCCATTATTCCTTGTTTCTTGAGAGAGAGAGAGAGAGAGAGAGAGAGAGAGAGAGAGAGAGAGAGAGAGAGAGAGAGAGAGAATAAATACAGGAAAACTAAGGCAGGGCAGGCGCGGACAAACACAACAGGGAACAAGGCAACAATGACAATAATTACGAAGGAAGAGGGAAAATAGATGAAAGGAAGAGTGGCAGAGGAGAAGACAAACTGACATAATTGAGAAGAGTGAGGACAAGAGGAGGAGGAGGAGGAGGAGGAGGAGGAGGAGGAGGAGGAGAGAAGAATGACCAGGTGATGGGTATTAAGAGACACAACTCTTAACTGGATGAGGTGAAGTAACCTTTAGAGAGAGAGAGAGAGAGAGAGAGAGAGAGAGAGAGAGAGAGAGAGAGAGAGAGAGAGCTGTGGGTAATGTTTCTTTCAACTTAATAAGGCTTAGTGTCCTTTCTCTCTCTCTCTCTCTCTCTCTCTCTCTCTCTCTCTCTCTCTCTCTCTCTCTCTCTCTCTCTCTCCTATACTCCAGCAAGGAAGCAAGATAAATGACGCTTCAAATCTAATACTAACACTATTATCATTTCCCTTCTGCCCTTACTTCAGTCTCTTGTCTCTCTTATTAATTCTTTATTACTTTTCTCTTCACATTGCAGTTCCTTTTATCAAATTTCCTCTCCTCATATTCCACACATTTCCTCCCACGCCATTTCTTTCACCAGTTTTCCGCCACATTTTTCCTCTATTCCTCCTCGTTCCTTTTTCTCCTCTTCTTTCTCTCCTTTTCTCATCTGTCAGTAATTACGTACATGTCCTCCTCTTCGTTATAAACACCCTATTTTCGTCACTTTTTTTCTTCTTCGTCGTCATTTTCTCCTCTTTTCTCTTCTTTCTTCATTCATCAGTAACTACACGTCCCCCTCTTCTTTATAAACACCTACTTTGCTCCCTATTTTCGTCACATTTTTCCTCTTTTCCTGCTCGTCGTTCCTTTTTCTCCTCTTCTTTTTCTTCTTTCCTCATCCATCAGTAACTACACGTCCCCCTCTTCTTTATAAACATCTACTTTGCTCCCTGTTTCCGTGAAGATGGACGCACACGAGAAAAAAAGTGCTCACGTTTAGGAAGTTCGCCTAGATCGGCCTCCCTTGCACGTTTATGGAAAGATGTAAAATTTTATCTTCCCAGTAAAGATTTATGTGCCTGGAAGGATGATGTTCTGGATTCACTCTGGAGGTTGTGTAGAAGCTTGGTCCATCCTGTCTCCCTGCCCAGCCATCCTTCTTCTTCTTCTTCTCTCTTCGTCGTCCTCCTTCTCCTAGTTCCTCTGGTTCATTTCCTCCATTCTTCACTTTTTTCTTTTTTTTTTTTTTGGGAGTCTGCAGCTTTTTTTTTGTCAGTTTATTTGCTTTTTTTTTTGTCCTTCCATATTCATCTTTCTTTTTCTGTGTCTTTCTTTTGCGAGTTTTGTGTTTGTTGTCCTTGTTTGCTTAGTTTTTTTTGTGGTGTTTTGGTGTTTTCTCCTTTACCATCTTCTTTTTCATGTTTTTTTCTCCTTTTTTTTGGTCCTTTTTATCTTTACAAAGTTTCATTCATTTGTATTTTTTTTCTCTTTTGCTTGCTTCCTCAAATTTTCTTTTCTTTCCCTCACACAATTTTCTTTCTTTTCTTCATTCTCTATTCCTCATTTGCTTGCGCCATTTTCACGCAATTCTGTCTTTTATTTTACAGTTTCTTCCTGCTGGTTCGCGAATTTATGCATCATTTCCTTCCTTCCTTCCTTGATTACCCTCTCCTCACCAAAATATTATTCCCGTTATTTATTGTTCTTTGTTATTATTCCTTTATTCATTAACAGGTTTAGCTTTTCTTTCTTCTCTTCGTACATGTTCTTTTTTTTCTCTCCTTAATTCCCTCCTCACCTCAGTTTGCCAGTTTTCTCTTTCATAACAAATTTATTACACCAATCTCATTCCCTCTTCATTCCATTTTGTTTCGTTTATTTCCCTATCACTTCTTTTTCTCTTCCTATTTATTATTTTTCTACAATCTCATGCATCCCTTATTAGTTTTCCATCCTCCTTCCTCGAGACATCCTCCTACTCCTCCTCCTCCCCCTCCTCCTCCTCCTTTCCTCCCGCACTCCTCGGCTTTATCTCTTCGTCTTTCCTTCACTCTTTTCTCTCTTTTTTTTTTTTCTCTCCTTCCTTCACGTCTTCTGGTGGGAGGAATTTCGCAATATAACTGAGACAGAGAAAGGCAGCTGATAGAAACCTTCTTGGCGATGTTCTTTCTCCCGCCTGTCTTTAATTGTATTTATGTCTCTCTGTCTGTCTGTCTGTCTGCCTGCCAGTCTGTCTGTCTGTCTGTCTGTCTGTCTGTCTGTCTGTCTGTCTGTTTCTCTGTGTGTGTGTGTGTGTGTGTGTGTGTGTGTGTGTGTGTGTGTGTGTGTGTGAGAGAGAGAGAGAGAGAGAGAGAGAGAGAGAGAGAGAGAGAGAGAGAGAGAGAGAGAGAGAGAGAGAGAGATATATAAAAGGAGAAACTGAGGAAGATTTCTTGGCAAACATTCTCTCTCTCTCTCTCTCTCTCTCTCTCTCTCTCTCTCTCTCTCTCTCTCAGACGTAAGCAGCCCTAACTCTTTGCACTGAATGATAAACTCTATGTCTGCTGAGGGCAATGTGGCACCTAACACTGGACTGACTCTAAAAACACGATGGTGGAAGCACTAGAAAGATTAAACGCCATGCATCTCTCCCTGTGCTGGCCTTGGTGTCTTTCCAATGCTTTCTAAAACTGTACACTTCCTTCACTACGTTCTATAGGGTCTGGTGGGAAGCTGCGACTGGTGTAGGATTAATCAGTGATATTGTAATGTGTCTCTATGTGTTGGTCTCGCTAATTCTGTTCCTTGTTTCTTGTCTTGTACGTCAATTAATGTGGTGAGAGAGAAACAAAGAGTGAGTTACTTCTCTGATGTATTCGTTTATTGGGTTCAAAGTTGGCTGGCAAAGTTATGAATTGATATTGAGTTATGAAAAGTTATTAGTGTTATTATCACGTGCCGTTTGTTTGAAGTGTTTGTAATGCCATTGTTTTGTTTTGTTGTGTTTGTTTATGTTTCCCATCTAAATTTTGTGCATCTTGTGTGGATGTAAATGTCTTTTTGTTGTTTTATTTCCTTTTTCCCTTGTTAGTTGCTATTTGAATATTCAGTATTTGTTTATTTTTCTTTATATAATGATTTAGTAGCAAAAGCATAAACAGAAACAAAACATAATGCTAATATTACTTTTACTCCTACTTCTACTACTATTACTACTACTACTGCTATTACTACTACTACTACTACTACTACTACTACTACTACTACTACTACTACCCCATTACTACTGTTCATACCACTACTACTACTACTACTACTGCGACTACTACTACTACTACTACTACTACTACTACTACTACTACTACTATCATTACTACTATTAATACCATTACTACTACAAACACCATTACTACTATTATTACTACTACTACTTCTACTACTACTACTACCATTTCAATTACAAATACCATTACTGCTACTACTACTATTACTACTATTACTACTACTACTACTTCATATTCTTCCTGCACGAGAACATTTCCACGCAAATTTTCTACTTCAACCACCACCACAGCCACGCCAGCTGTAATTGTAAACACGAGCAGGTTTCATGTCACAGAAGATAATCCATTTGCATAGGCGTGGTCTGCATTACACGACCTACATTGTGTGCACGTTTAGTTCTCTTGCAAACATTTTCTTATTTTATTCATTTTCTCTTTTCCATCAAATTTTTTTCTTATTCTTTTACTATTTTTTTTTCAGTTCTTCTCTCTATTTTTTCTCTTTTTTTTCTTTATGTTTCGCACTTCTCCATTTTCAATACGTATGTTTTTCTATTACATTTTTTTTCTTCTTCTTTACTGGTGGAGTTATTTTTTCTATTCTAGTTTTTTCGTTGCTTTATATTTCGTCTTCCTTCGTCATAAAAACTCCTTTCGAAATCTCTACTTTTATCTTTCTTTCTGTCTTTCCTTCCTTCCTCCCCTTTATTTATTCTTTTCCCTGCAGCTTTTCCATCTCTTGTTATGCTTTGTTTTTTAATACGTGTCACCTCTCAAAATATCTTCTTTATTTTTCCTTTTCTGCTCTTATGAAAGATATTATTATATTACATTTCATTTTAACTTAACGCTTTGTTCGTGTTGAAGAAAAATCCTGTATCTTTCTTAATATTTTCCTTTTCTTCCTGCTTCAACTTTCCTTTTGTTTCATGATCAGCCTTCCAGATTTCTTGGCGTTTCTGTTCTAATTTCTTGAACGACGTATGCTGTATTTCATTTTCGCCTTGTGCTTCTTTTGTGTTTAATCCTTTCAATACTGAGACGCATTTTTACCTTGATTTTTAGGTATGATTAGACGATTTTATTTGCATTAGGAGGGGTCTATGGAGGTGGAATAATTAATAGCCAGTCTTTACTATTCTAATCCCATCATATGTTTCTGAAGCAGTATAGAATCACCAAATATTAACCAGAATGAATATAAAAACGCTGGAGAGAGTAAGGACACCATCGTTGCTTCCCTAGTGTTATCCTGGCGACAGATCCTTTTGCTATCTCGCGGCTTAATATACTGTGTCATTATGTGGCACTCACTTTAATGCCAGGAAGGAAGTAAAGAATATCATTCCTATTTTTTTTCTCTTTCTTTCCCTCTTTGTCATAATTCATATCACGCCACAAGGCAACTAATTATACCCTATATATCTTCTTCCACTACCGGTGTGTGTGTGTGTGTGTGTGTGTGTGTGTGTGTGTGTGTGAGAGAGAGAGAGAGAGAGAGAGAGAGAGAGAGAGAGAGAGAGAGAGAGAGAGAGAGAGAGAGAGAGAGAGAGAGAGAGAGAGAGAGAGAGAGAGAGAGAGAGAGAGAGAGAGAGAGAGAGAGAGAGAGAGAGAGAACACAAAGCCTTTCCATTTAATTAAAGAGCTGTATGTTCTCTATTTTTATTTGAGATATGCTGTTTTCTAGATTCACTATTTTGTATTTTTCAGAGTGTAACATTTCAAATTATTTCCTTGCACTGACTTCGCTGTGTTACGGCCCGCCCGTAACATACTCCACTACCCTCACCTCCTCCGCTTGCTACCTCGTTCGCCACCTCTCCACCTCCCCTTCCACGTCACCGTCTCATGAAGCCCCGCTACTGTCCCGAAGTTGGATTCACGCGGCCCCATTCGACTCAAGCGGAAGTGTTAAGCGAGCTCCTGATTTCTGGAGGTGAGTCGAGGTCAAGGCCTCAACCAGTGAACAATACGCCTCTTGGACTACCGTGGGATCCACCTCACCCAGCACTTCATCACTGCGACACCTCATAAGTATCACTTCCCCTCGTCCCGTTTTTTCCACATTGCCTCCATATCGGATTAGTATTATTATTAGGTATTAAGTTGGGTTCTTTATTGTTGTATTTCTGTGTTATATATATGTGTGTCAGTTTCATGTGTTTCATGTTATATCTATATGTGTATGTCAGTTTCATTGTTATTGGGTTATTAAATAGCTTCTTAAGTGCCCCCTTTGCATTTCCTCACCAGTTGAACCCGCAGTGTTTTTTTTTATTGTTATTGTTCACCGGCTCCCCGATGCAAATCTTACCCATTTAACTGGTGAACGTAACAGCTGTGATACAAATTTCCAACATTACGCGATTTCTTTTCTCCGAGTCTAGTATCTTCAAATTACTGTTATATTGTCACATTGTATTATTGCACGATTGTATTAAGGCATCATTCTCTTCGTTATTCTTTGTTCCATTGTGTCACTTTCCCCCTAAGAATACAAAGGAAATTGCTTTATGAGTGTTTGGCAATATACAAATATTATGGTGAATTTTAAACATTTTCTGAGCTGTATTTTTGTGTTGTTTTCCTCTTGTGAAATAAAAGAACAATTATTTTACATCCAACTTCTAATACTTTTGCTTCACAATAGTTGCTTAAGATTTCCAAGAAGCGACATTTCTTATCTTTAGAGGCACTTTCTTACTGATGGCACCACGCTGTTACTACAGAGAAAAATATTAGTTTTCAATCTAATAAAGAAATGTGCTTCCTCTATCTCCTTCACCGACTTTTATGTGTATATATATAAATCTATTTCCCTTTCCAGCGACCATAATAATATATCTACATATTTTTCTAGCAGTACCAACCTACTATAAAATTCTGAGGAATTCACTACAAATATTTACGCTGCGGCTTTTCATCTAAGTTTTCAGCATATCTATTTTTTTTTTTTACATTATTACCATTTATCAACTTCTAAAAATAAAAGTGCATGTACAGTACATATCTTTGTATTATTGTCCCTTGTCATTTGTCTTTCTTTTCCCATTTTTTTCTTTTCTTTCTTCACATTTTTTGCAGCCTTGTGTTGTCCTTAACCTGAAACTCTTCTATAAACAATCATGGCTACAGAGATGAGTAACGTACTGTATTCCTTTCCTTTACATCCTCCGTCCTCAGCTTAAAGTTCTCAGATATTTTTACCCCGTTTTTATGTGTCAAGGAGACTATTCAAGGCTAAAGAAAATGGAGGAAGAAAGACCTCCCAATTTGCTTCGTCTTTTACCCCCCATTCCTCATCTCGCTCTGCCCTAAAAAATACAAAAAAGTCCAATTTAGTTCTATCTGTGTCTTGTTAATCCTCTTTCAAATCCATTCAGGTTGTGGGATGAAAGAAAACTGAAGCAGGTAGAGTATTTTCAGAGTCTATCAGAAAGAGGGACGACAGCGTAAGAGCGTGTGAATGTGAGTGTGTAAGTGTGTGTATTAGTGTTCGTTTCCTTCTGTAGTGTGTGTGTGTGTGTGTGTGTGTGTGTGTGTGTGTGTGTGTGTGTGTGTGTGTGTGTGTGTGTGTGTGGTGATTTTAGTGATGCATTATCATTACTTTCTTCTTTTATGTGAGAGGGGCACTAGCCATGGACAAAATATATAGAAAAGAAAAAACCGAAAAAACAAGGCCAGTGAAAATCAATAGCTGTCACCAATAATTAAAAATACATTGTTGCATATCACGGTGGAAAACTTAACACCTTGAGTACCATAACACGTCTTCATATTCATTCTGATTACTATTCGCCAATTTCATAAAGCTTCAGAAACTCGTGTGGGGACTAAAACAGTGAAGACTTTGGACCATTAATCTTCTGACCACCATAAACCCTTTCTAATGTAAATAAAACCGTCTAATCATAGTCAAAACTCATGGTAAAAATGTGTTCCGGTACTGAAGGGGTTAAAGGGAATGTAGATAGAATAAGCAAGATGCAGCAAAGTTTAGGAATACAAAGGTTCATTCTCAAGTCGAGTGCACGGCAGGCCATGCGCAGCCCTCACCGCTATTTCAACATTCATCACTCACTTTTACTCCTCCGGGAAATAACTGTAGAACTAGTTTCCTTTCAAGTCATTTTTTGCCCATCCCAAGGACACGCTTTTTGTTGGCATTTTTCCCCTTAACTCGCTTCCCCTCGGCATATATCAACTTTTCCTTTCTCTTCACTTTTTCAGCAATGTTATGATTATTTTTATTTTTATTCTTTTTATAGTGTACGACAAGGCACCGTTAATCATCATCTTGTTCTTATTATTATTATTATTATCAGTAGCTATATTAATGTCGTTATTATTATTGCTATTAACCCCTTCTGTACTAGGACTCATTTCTACCTTGAGTTTTTTTGTATGTAGGATCTATAGAAGTCAGAAGTTCTTTGGCAAGAGTCTTCACTGTTTTAATCTCATGTAAGTTTCTGAAGCTGCATAAAATCATCAAACAGTAAGCAGAATAAATATGAAAACCCGTACTGATACTCAAAAGGTTAATATCATTTCTGAAATTTAGAAAAAACTATTAATTTATGCATTTTCTCCCTGTTTCGCCTATACAATTATCATAACACTATCCAACATCAAATTTAATAATGGCACTGTGATTGCAGTTAACTGTTATATCAATTACGGGGAAAGCGACAATCAAAACCAACACTTCTTCCTATTGTTTTACATCACTTCACTATTATTTGTATAGGACAAGGAACCTCAAAATTAATGTCACCTTTAACGGGAGCTTTCTTTTTTGTATCTTGAGCGAGTCTGCTTGATACGTAGATAAATAATAAATAAAAAAAATACATTGTCCCATATATTTCTATTTTTTTTCTATAATAAGATCACGATTTTTCCATAAATACTATCAACAGGATTCGTCTACATAACAAGAGCAACACACACACACACACTCTCTCTCTCTCTCTCTCTCTCTCTTCCCCACTTCCCTTGTTTTCCTTCCTTTTCCTCTTCTGAGGTCGACACACACACACACACACACACACACACACACACACACACACACACACACACACACACACACACACATCCCGCGAGTTAATTTCCCGCAGCACTACTCCACAAACACGTTATGGCTCCAATTGGCGCATAATTAATGGCCTCATGTTCAGGTTGAAAGAAAAAGGTTAACACAAATAATTTCCCAACCACTGTGCCATTAATTTCAGTACTAGGGCGTCTCTCTCTCTCTCTCTCTTATTACATTCAGAATGCCATTACAGGATTTCATTAGAATCAGAATATTATGGCCTATATTCTGAAACACTTCCGCCCAGGACCTTCACTATTTTCAAAGGGCTCTAGTTGAAGTGACATGGGTTTTTAAGGGTGCTTCTGTAATTCTAGTGATATGTTAACGAGTTTTCTGCATTATCAAAGGGCTCTTGTTGAAGTGAAACGGGTTTTTAAGGGTGTTTCTGTAATTCTAGGGGCATGTTAACAAGTTTTCTGCATTATCAACAGGATAAATAGTCTGTAGAAGTCCGCATATCGTCTCTGTGGTCATTGAAAATGGTTGCGGTGAGAGATGGAAGCGTCTCTGCATATGATATGGCGGCATATTTCACAAGCAAAGGGTTAAAACATCAGCTGTGTTGCTCACCCGCTGCACTTTTCACAAACATTTGCTCCATTCTGACAAACAATAAAGGATTTTGTGGAAGTTTGGCAATTGTATAACTGAATGCGTCAACACGAGGCAATTGAAAAGTGTATTACCCTATCTACATAATCAATGGAATTACAGTTTTGAACCGTAATCCCAATAGTCACAACCTGGTAAAAGAATAACATATCCGTAGCGAAAGTGCTTGATATTCGTGGATTACTACTCTGAGAAGTAAATATGAAGGAAAAGTGAATGACCCTAACTACATAATGAATGGAGTTTTGAATCGTAATCCCACTAGTCACAACCTGGTAAAATAAGTAGCATATCCGTAGCGAGGTGTATGATATTCGTGAATTATCACTCTAAGAAGTAACTCTGAAGGTATGAAGAGTTTGCAAGGTGAATTTAACAGTATAAGGAATCAAGAGACCTTCATAAAGATATAGGGAATCTAAGAGGCTAATAGAAGAATAAATGGAATCCAACACTAATAAAAGAACATAAGAAATTTGACAAGTTAATGAATACGGAATTTAATATGGGAATAAAAAAAAAAAATTAATATTAAAGTATAAGGGATTAAAAACACTAATATAAGAGTACACCAAATTTCAAAAGGGAATGTAAGTATAATCAACAGAAGAGGCTGAAGTAAGAAGCTAAAAAGTTAATATAAAAGTTACAATTTAGATTCCTTGTTATATTTTTCTGTTTTGCTATATTCATTTGTATATTTTTCATACTTATACCGGAGTTTCTTATTTTCAACTTTCATCTTGTTTTCCTTGATGTCGAGTTTAAAGTCAATGATTTATCTGCTGCTGCGTGCATTCCAAAAGGCTTAAAAGGCTCTCTATCCCTTTCAGCCGCTCTTTTTTAATTACCCGCGGCAGTTTCCCTCGCTGCCGTGTCCATCTATTCATCCATTTACACGTCTATTTCACAGACTTTCTATCAGTGTAGATTGCCATGACTATTCATTTACTGAAACGTGTTAGATTTTACCGCGCGAATACCTCTCTCTCTCTCTCTCTCTCTCTCTCTCTCTCTCTCTCTCTCTCTCTCTCTCTCTCTCGCAAAATCCAGTGTGTCCCCGCAGTCTCACTCGTCTTCACTTCATTAGCTTAATTAACGAGCAGGTGTAAGGCATCAGGGAGGAGGAGGAGGAGGAGGAGGAGGAGGAGGAGGAGGAGGAGGAGGAGGTGACCACTGATGATATTTCACCACCACTAACCCAACCACCACTGGAGCCATTACCACTATCACCACTGCTACAACAACAACTACTACTACTACTACTACTACTATTGCTAATACTACTACTACTACTACCACTACTACTACTACTATTACAACAACAACAACAACAACAACAACAACAACAACTACTACTACTACTACTGCTACTGCTACTGCTACTACTACTACTACTACTGCTGCTACTGCTACTGCTACAAAAACATCAGTAATAAAAAATCAAGAACAAGGAGATAAACACTACCAAGGAGCAGAACAACAGGTAAGTGGCGGTGGTGCCCCGGAGTTCCCAGGCAGCCAGGTAGGAAGGGAACCAGAAAATTAATACCTTCAGGTTAAATCCTTTACTGGGGGGGGGGGGATGCCATTTCCACGAACATGACTTTCCCTTGCATTTGTTTCACTGTTACCTGCGCTGCTACACTGCTCCTCCTCCTCTTCCTCCTCCTCCTCCTGCTCCTTCTGCAGTACCACGCTAACGATTCCTATTGACACTTTTTCACCATTTTTTCCTACTTGTTTACTATTTCAATAACTTTCCCTTGCAATTGTTTCACCGTTACCTGCGCTACTACACTGCTCCTCCTCCTCCTCCTCTTGCGGTACCACGTTAACGATGCTTATTTCCAAACATACTGACACCTTTTCTTTCGCCTACATTTTTACTTACTTGTTTACTCTTTCAACTTGTGCTTTCAAGACGATCTGCATTCTGCTATTACTTTTACATATTTCCGTCTTCTCAAACACATCGGTGCCTCGCCTTTAAGAAATTTCTAACTATTTTAACGCATTCTGAGGGGCTCTATGGGGAGTTTTTTTTTTAGTCTTCAGCACGTATTCTTTACCACTATTCTCTCATCATGACTATTTTCATATTCTGGAGTTGATTAGTCGAGTTCTCATTGTGTTTGGTGGTGATGAACACTCGGTAAACTATTGCTCTTAGACACGACTACGAATTTCCAGTACATTCTATTAACCCCTTCTGTACCATGACGCGTTTTCACATTCACTCTGCTTACTAGTTGGTGATTTTATACAGCTTCAGAAACTTACGCTGGGTATTAAAATAGTGAAGATTCAGGCCATTAATCTATTGACCTCCATAAACCCTTCCTAATGTAATAAATTGGTCTAATCGTACCTAAAACTCAAGGTAAAAATACGTTCCAGTACTGAAAGGGTTAAAATCGGCTGAATCAAGGCCTTGAGACATTTAGAAATACAAACTTTAATCTCTTTCTTTTATCCAGTATATGTGTTCGAATAAATCAAAACACAGAACCGCTACGAAAAAAAAAAAAAAAAACTGAGATCGCCATCACCTTTTAATGACACACACTTGAAACAGAAACTCCTGCACAACTGTACCTTAAAAACCATGATCCGAGGCAGTGACCCGTTCCTCCCACCACACCAGCAAGGCAGCGAGTAAGTCATCCGTTCTTTATCCACAGAAATCCAGGAGAGTGAACACAATTTACCGAACCGCATCCCTAATCACCAAGGAGAAGACCGGATTGCATTTTTACCTTCTCCTAATCGCCTGGCTTACCGTTCTTCTCGTCCTTCTTGTTCTTCTTGTTCTCTCCGTGTATCTCTTCTTCGGTTCAGTCTCCCTTCCCAGCACAACCTTATTTCCGTTTTCTTCCTTATCTCGCTTCCTCCGCCATCAGGGTCTATAAACGGGGATGATACAGAGGCATAATAGCGACCGCTGTATGCTGCCCCTGATCACACTCCGGGCCACAATATACCTTTTGTTCCTGGAAATACTACTACTGCTGGCCTACTTGGGTGCTAAGGGTACCTCTGAGGGTTAGTAGGTGTGTGTGTGTGTGTGTGTGTGTGTGTGTGTGTGTGTGTGTGTGTGTGTGTGTGTGTGTGTGTGTGTGTGTGTGTGTGTGTGTGTGTCAGTGCGTGTAAGGTGTTTCTCCCGCGTTAATCTCTTGTTATGGTGTCTTTGCTGGTGTGTGTGTGTGTGTGTGTGTGTGTGTGTGTGTGTGTGTGTGTGTGTGTGTGTGTGTGTGTGTGTGTGTGTGTGCGTATCCGCGTATAGTGTGTGCGTGCATGTAATTTCACAAAACACCGTGTATCATCAAATAATAACACCCAATATTATCCGGAACCTCACAAACAAACAGGAGACACATAGCCAATCACATCGCGTCTCCAAATTACACTCAAACACCGGAGAACCAATCAGGGGACGAGGACTGGTGATGTCATAGGTGCGTGACGTGACAACCAATCAGGGAGCCCGAAAAAAAAGAATCCCAGGAGGAGCGTATCACCGGAATTGGAGGGAGGGAAGGTAGAAGAATATTTTGACACTCACGAATCACGAAAGTTTGTTTGTGGAACTGAAGGAAAAATAGAAGCCTTTGTGATTTTTTCATGTTTTCTTCTCACGTTTCCTCGTATAATGGAATGGACTCTTAAACGTTTTCTTGTCTTATCTGGCCTGATTTTCTCTTTTTCTCTTTTTTTTTTACGGGATCTAGTGGAAGTTATCTTTTACCCATTGAGTAGTACCGTGACGCATTTCCATATTCATTCTGCTTACTATGTGGTGATTCCATACTCAGATACTCATGTGGGTGATTAAAATAGTGAAGACTCTGGCCATTAATCTTCTGACCTCCATAGACCCTTCTTAATGTCAATAAAATGGTCTAATCGTACACAAATCTCAAGGCAAAACTGTGTCCCATTATTGAACGGGTTAATGATGTTTTCGTGATGGCCGTGATAATCTAACAATGGTCCTGTGTCATCAATTGGAAACAAAAACAACCACGAGAAAGAGACCATTAATTTCTGCGGCATTTAAAAACAGTCTGTAAAAAGAGCAAAAGCATTTCAAAACACGAGTCAACACCTTCACTGCCACGGTGCCAAGTTTATTATGCATCACATGTCACTTGGGAGATTCTATCAGTTTTAACTCCTTCAGTAACAGGACATGTTTTCGTATTCATTCTGGTTACTATTTGATGATTTTTTACAACTTCAGAAACTCACGTGGGATTAGAATAGTGAAGACTCTGACTATTAATCATCTGACCTCCATACATCGTTCCTAATGGAAATAAAATGGTCTAATTGCACCCAAAACTCAAGGTAAAAATGCGTCCCAGTACTGAAGGGGTTTAGGACTTTAGGAGGGTAGTGTTAATTATCATGTTATAAATCAGATAACTCATTGACTGTTTGGTACGTTTTTCCTTTATCACCAACCTCTCTGAGACTATTTTATTTCGTTTTGTAGCCATAACCAAACATTTTACTAGCTAGAAATTGCAAAATCTATCTTCTTGTGTGTGTGTGTGTGTGTGTGTGTGTGTGTGTGTGTGTGTGTGTGTGTGTGTGTGTGTGTGTGTGTGTACTGTCTTATTTTCTAACCCTCGTGTCTTTCTCCTCCTTTCCTTGTAGGTGCTTACGAAAATATCATATCATTCATTGCTTTTAGTGGTGTGAAGTTTTGCATATCACAGTGCACAACTATATTCTATTCACTCCCAGACTAACTAATACGTGGTTTGAAGTTTGAATGTGTTTTGAAATATTGAATAATTTAGTGATGGTTCATATAAAGGAAAACTAGCAATAATTGTTTTGTTTTCCCAGAAAGAGTTTGGGATTTGTATTCGAGGTCACGTTAAACAACCTCGCTAACACGTCCTGTACTTGTTGTTATGTGGTGCTTGTAACTTCTTGTGTTGATTGGAAACTTATGTCACAAACGACCAAATCCAATTCTCTCTCTCTCTCTCTCTCTCTCTCTCTCTCTCTCTCTCTCTCTCTCTCTCTCTCTCTCTCTCTCACAGCCAATACTTAAAAGTCAGGGAAACAATTGACGCTAAATCGTCAGCCATTAACTTCCCCAAACTTCTAGTGCCTTGTCAACCTCTGTGTCCCAAGCCCTGCTGTTATTTTTTTTTATTTTCCTTGTGGGTAGTGGAGGAGGTGAACAAAGTCTTTCATCTATTCACTTATTCTTTTTATCTTAATTTTGTTCTAACTTCATGAGGAAAAAAAAAATAGTGGTTCTTTTTTCCCTCTTCCTCCTCCTCCTCCTCCTCCTCCTTTCTTCCTTTGTTATGACTCTTTATTGCTAGTTTGTTTGTGTTTGTAGTATGTTTGTGTATGTATTTGTTTTGCATTTTTTTTTGTTTTCCACGATGGCTGGCTGTTATTTTTTTGTGTACGTAAGAGAGAAAAAAAAACACAAACACAGACACCAACAAAGTACAACAAAAACAGAAAAAAAACAACAACACACACACACAAAAAAAAAAAAAGCACACACACACACACCCTTGTATTATCCCTTTCTTCCCTCGTGTTTTTATTCTTGTCACGTTCGCTGCCTATCTTTATCTCTCCTCGTTTCTCCTCGCTATTTGTTCCCTCCCTACCGTGTCCTCTGCCTGCACCACAAAGCGAAGCACAGGCGACATTCATCCCTCCCTCGCGGTCTAGTAATTGCTTGCCTTCACCTTTCACGTAGCGCTGGGTGGAGGAACGACAGAGAGAGAGAGAGAGAGAGAGAGAGAGAGAGAGAGAGAGAGAGAGAGAGAGAGAGAGAGAGAGAGAGAGAGAGAGAGAGAGAGAGAGAGAGAGAGAATGTAAAGGGGAGAGAGTATAGTAACTTGAAAAAAAAGGAAAAAACGAAAGATAACATCAGGAAAAGAAAATGAAACCACACTAACGAAACGAGTAAAAATGAGCAGAAAGAAAGGAAAAAAAAAAACAGAAGAACAAGAAAGAGTAAGAAGAAAGAAAATAAAACGATACCTCACACTAAGGATTAAAAAAAAAGAAGAAAGAAGAAAAAAAAACACCAGCAAACACCTGGAAAGTAATTTAATCAAGGAGCAACACAGGTGAGGCGTCGTGGCGTCATTCAACTTATCTATACAAAAAAAAAAAAAAGGCCCTTGTGTTTATAATGAAAAGAAGTGACGCGTATTTTCGTGGCGGCGTTGTGGAGGGTGTGGGGGGGTGGATGTCACGCGAGGGAGGAGAGAGGAGAGAGGGGAGGAAAGAGGGTGGGGGGAGTCAGTTGTGATCGATGTGGTGAGGTCAATTGACGTGTGTATTATTATGGGGAAGAATGAATACGTGTGTGTGTGTGTGTGTGTGTGTGTGTGTGTGTGTGTGTGTGTGTGTGTGTGTGTGTGTGTGTGTGTGTGTGTATTGTCTTATTCTCTAACCCTCGTGTCTTTCTCCTCCTTTCCTTCTTTTTTCTCTAATTTTTTCCCCTAGTCTTACTCTTTCACTCTCTCTCTCTCTCTCTCTCTCTCTCTCTCTCTTTATTTGTGTGTGTGTGTGTGTGTGTGTGTGTGTGTGTGTGTGTGTGTGTGTGTGTGTGTGTGTGTGAGTGAAGCAATTTGAGAGAGTGAATTTAAGTGTTACTACCAATACGGGAATTCTAAAAGCGTGTTTCGCGTGAGAGCACCGTTGCCTTGCTGTACGTAGTGAAAAGTAGTAGAAATGGAAGAGGAAAAGTTAGAAATGTGCCATAAAACGAATGAGAAAGATAAGGATGGATTTTACATATATAGCGTCGTGTTTATTTTTTTTCTCAGCAAATGTAAACAAATAAAAATGGGTTTATAACGAATCTTTTCCTTTTACCTATTTTCCACTGTAGTAAAGGCAACCAATACTAAAACTACTACAACTTCTATCTACAAAGACCATCCTATAACTCCATCTACGTCACCTGTATATAAAAGTATCTCTGGGATGGATATACTAACAATAATAGGAGTGATAGCACGTGTTCCGGTCCCTCTTCCCACGACACACACAGTTAGAGGGGCAAAGTGATCCAACACTGGCGGTAAGACAAACATGCTTTCCTGCTATGAAAACTCCATTACGTGTGCAGGAAACGCGGCTAACTCAGGTGAGACTCAAGTTATCACCTCGGGGTAAAAAACAACACAGAGAGAGAGAGAGAGAGAGAGAGAGAGAGAGAGAGAGAGAGAGAGAGAGAGAGAGAGAGAGAGAGAGAGAGAGAGAGAGAGAGAGAGAGAATGTGTGTGTGTGTGTGTGTGTGTGTGTGTGTGTGTGTGTGTGTGTGTTTTCAAAAATAAATTAACTACCATCTTGTAATCAATCAAATTAGCTCAGGTTAATTAGGTCAGGTAAGGTTAAGTTAGATTGCGTCAAGTGAAGTGAAGTGAAGTGAAGTGAAGTGAAGTGAAGTGAGGTGAGGTCAGATTAGGTAAGGTCAGGTCAGTTGTAGTTAGGCCATGTTAGGTTGAGTCATGGTACGCGTTTGGTAAAGTAAAGCTGGGCGAGATGAGGTCAGGTTATGTTAGGAAAGTTTAGATCAGATCAAGACTGATTAGGTTAGAATACTTTAGATCAATTAAATCTCCTCAGTACCATGACACGTTTCCATACACATTGTGCTTACTATTTGGTGATTTTATACAGCTTCAGAAACTCATGCAGGGATTAAAACAGTGAAGACTCTGGAATATTAATCATCTGACCTCCATAAACCCTTCCTGATGTAAATAAAACCATCTACTCACATCCAAAACTCAAGATAGAAATACTGAAGAGGTTAATTGTAAAACCACGTAAACTAACCTAACCTGACCTGACCTGACCTAACTTAACTTGACATGACCTAACCTAACCTAACCTGACATGACCTAACCTAACCTAACCTAACTTAACCTAACCTAACCTTTGCCATCCTATAACCACATCCTTAACACCCGAGACCTTACAACCCAAAGAATCACGAAGTATCAGGGCAGCGGGCCAATGGGACACTCCACAGCCTTACCACACAATCCCACTGTCATGCCCTCAGCCATTCCCGTCCCTGTGGTTTACTTTACGACTCCCACAGACTGTCGGAGGGGTGAGGGAGGCAGTGAAGGCGGAGGCAGCGGGACAGGTAATCTTATGTGAGCCTCGCGACCCTGAGAGAGCTAGCGAGACCCCGGCAACGACCACCATGGAGGGACTTTCCGGTGGTGGTGCTGACGTGTGTAATCCTCGGGGGAAGAGGAGGCGGAAACAATGCAGAGGAGGAGGAGGAGGAGGAGGAGGAGGAGGAGGATGGGAGGTGAAGGAAGTAAAGGAGGGATAAAGGAATGAAGGAAAAGAGAGGAGGAGGTAAGGAGTTGAAGGAGGTGAGGATACTGGAAAGGAGAAGAGAGGAGGTAGAGGTAGCGAGAGAGAGAGAGAGAGAGAGAGAGAGAGAGAGAGAGAGAGAGAGAGAGAGAGAGAGAGAGAGAGAGAGAGAATATCTGTTTTACATGCATGCATACATTCATACATACATACATACGTACATACATACATACATACATACATACATACAAACATTCAGACGGATAGACACTGACAGACATACAATTAAAAACACATTATCTGATCATAAATCACGAGCACAGCGTTCATGTGACTTGGCAGGGAGTAAGAAGAAAATAAAAAAAATTTACAAGATGCGGTATGAAAATTTGAGAATAAAGAGACAAAAAGAACAACAATAGCAGAGAGAGAGAGAGAGAGAGAGAGAGAGAGAGAGAGAGAGAGAGAGAGAGAGAGAGAGAGAGAGAGAGAGAGAGAGAGAGAGAGAGAGGAAAAATAAGGCAAATGAAAAATACACACAGGCGAAGAAATATACACTTTTAAAGCAAAAATATGTTTAATATGTGTATAAAATGTGAAAAGCATGTGGAGAATTAGGAAGTGAAATGTTTAGAAGGATATTATAATGTGAAATATATATGCATGAGAGAGAGAGAGAGAGAGAGAGAGAGAGAGAGAGAGAGAGAGAGAGAGAGAGAGAGAGAGAGAAAGCACACACACACACACACACACACACACACACACACACAGACCCGGTAGCTCTGGTTAGAGCGCTGGCTTCACAAGCCAGAGGACCAGAGTTCGAATCCCCTGCCGGGTGGAGATATTTGGGTGTGTAGCCCCTGTTCACCTAGCAGTCCTGGCAGTGAGTAGGTACGGGATTTAAATCGAGGAGTTGTGACCTTGTTGTCCTGGTGTGTGGTGTGTGCCTGGTCTCAGGCCTATCCGAAGATCGGAAATAATGAGCTCTGAGCTCGTTCCGTAGGGTAACGTCTGGCTGTCTCGTCAGAGAATGCAGCAGATCAAACAGTGAAACAGTGAAACACACACACACACACATACACACACACACACACACACACACACACACACACACACACACACACACACACACACACACACACACACACACACACACAGTGGTTAGAGCGCTGGCTTCACAAGCCAGATGACCGGGGTTCGATTCCCCGGCCGGGTGGAGATATTTGGGTGTGTCTCCATTCACGTGTAGCCCCTGTTCACCTAGCAGTGAGTAGGTACGGGATGTAAATCGAGGAGTTGTGACCTTGTTGTCCCGGTGTGTGGTGTGTGCCTGGTCTCAGACCTATCCAAAGATCGGAAATAATGAGCTCTGAGCTCGTTCCGTAGGGTAACGTCTGGCTGTCTCGTCAGAGACTGCAGCAGATCAAACAGTGAATTACTTATGGAAACTGGCTAACACACACACACACACACACACACACACACACACACACACACACACACACACTTATGGAAACTGGCTAACACACACACACACACACACACACACACACACACACACACACACACACACACACACACACTTATGGAGGCTGGCTATAGAATTGAGATCACAAGTGTACAGAAACTCCATCTTAACTATTCATCCTTCACTCTCATAGCAGTGTCCTTCACCCTTCACCCCAACACTCTAACTTCATCCAACTTTAAAGGAACGAAAAATAGGGAAAAGGTAAAAGAATATCAAATTATGTGCGAAGTAAATCTACGAAGGAATGAGCATTACATAGAAAAAGTAACGAAATGGACAATGAACGATAAAACGAGTCCTATAACGAAGAAGGAAAAGCATTACAGAGAACGGTAAATAATTGTGAACGTCCCATGAAAAACGTTCCTTAAAAAAATAATTAAAACACAAAAGTAGAAAGTTACGAAATGAACACTGTACGATGAAACGAATCCAATGAACGAAGGAAAGAAAACGTTATAGAGAACGGTAAAAATTGAGAACATACAATGAGAAAAGAAAGAAAAATGAAAGGTAAAAAGTGATGAAATGGACAATGTACGATGAAATGAGCCCAATAAATGAAGGAAAGAAAACATTATAGAGAACGTAATAAAGCTGAGAACGTACCATCAAAATAAGTTAAATAAAAAAAAGAAAGAAAACAAGAGTAGAAAACATAAAAAGGAACATTGAAGACGCGGAGAAATAGTAAAAAAAGGGAAACAATTTTTGAGAACCTGAAGCTTTGACGAATGAATGAAAGGAAGTGAAGGGTAATTTCTCTTATTTTTCCTCCTCCTATTCTGCCTTGTTGACGGCCCCGCGATCTGGCCAATAGTGGGCGGCCCCGCAAAGGTCACTGTGCTGTGATTGGCGGGGTTCTGTGACGTCACGATCTCCTCTGACATATAAGGCAAAATGATGGATGGTGTTTTTAGGAGGTAATAATAGAAGCAAAGGTGAAAATAATATGGTGATAAGAGAAGCTGTAGTAGTGATGATAGTGGTAGTGGTGGTGGTGTTATTATTATTATTATTATTATTATTATTATTATTATTATTATTGTAATAATGTAGAACAGATTGGTGGGTGGGTGGTGTAAAGAAACTCAGGAAAGCAGGAGCACTTTATTTCTCTATTATTATTATTATTATTATTATTATTATTATTATTATTATTATTATTATTATTATTAGTAGTAGTAGTAGTAGTAGAAATAGTAGTAATAGTAGCAGTAGTAGTAGTAGTAGTAGTAGTAGTAGTAGTAGTAGTAGTAGTAGTAGTAGTAGTAGTAGTAGTAGTAGTAGTAGTAGTAGTAGTAGTAGTAGTAGTAGTAGTAGTAGTAGTAGTAGTAGTAGTAGTAGTAGTAGTAGTAGTAGTAGAATTCTCTCTTCTCTCTCTCTCTCTCTCTCTCTCTCTCTCTCTCTCTCTCTGTCCCTCCTTAAGGTGAGTCATAGCCAGGTGTTCACGACACTTTCACACCTGCATAACCCCAAACACCTTTGCCTTTACCACACACACACACACACACACACACACACACACACACACACACATACACGTGAAGGTCTTTATGTACATAAGAAGTAAGGTTCACTTCCCCTTAACCCTTTCCTTCCTTGGCAGACTTGTTTACTTCGAGAGAGAGAGAGAGAGAGAGAGAGAGAGAGAGAGAGAGAGAGAGAGAGAGAGAGAGAGAGAGAGAGAGAGAGAGAGAGAGCGAATGGCTATCAAATAAGGAGAAAAGTTACCTGTGTAGATACTAATTAGTAGGTAGTATTCATCATTACTTATGTATGTACCTATGTATGTATGTATGTATGTATGTATGTATGTATGTATGAGGGACGGGTGGATGGAACATTAGATAGATGGACATTGATATACGTGTGCTTCTGTTAATGTATGTATTTACCTATGTATGTATGTATGTATGTGTGTGTGTGAAGGGTGATGGAGAAAGGGAATTTACAGTAATGGAGTGCGCTTTAGTTTGTCTCTTTGCGTGTGTTTGAAGAGCCGTTTGGTTGACAGTGCTCGTGATGCATCGTAGTGTTGTTGTTAGAGTAAAAGCAGGTTACATTGCTACTAATGGCAACAGTGAGTGAAGCAAAGCATGTGTAGGTGAGTGGGTCGTGTGGTTGTTGTTGTTACTGGCGGCTGTTACCATTGGATTGCTTGTGTTGAGTGTATTGCTGTGGTTGTTATTGTTGGTGTTATAGTTATTGTTATTGTTCTTGTTATTGTTATTGTTATCATTGTTATTATTATTATCATTATTACGTATTGCTGTTGCTTATGCTTATCGTTTTTGTTGTTGTTGTTGTTGTTGTTGTTACTACTACTTTCTCATCTCATATCATCGTTAGCTTCATAATCATCTCAACAGAAATAGGAATCACCACCATCACCACCTACAACAACAATAACAACAACAACAACTGCTACTACTACTACTACTACTACTACTACTACTTCCACTGCTACGACTTCTACTTCTGCTACTATCACAACCTATACCCCTCCACCAACACACATACACTCAAATCTGAAACAAACATTACCACTCTCAGGCACATTGAAACTTCACATTCTCCAAACTGGCGGCATATTCACCTCACTCTGAGATATTTTTCCTCCTGTCACGCAACCCGGAACGAGAGCGGCGTATTGGCACGAAAGCTGATCTAACGAGCCATGATTACCTGCGTCACTCGTTCGATCCCAGCAATTTTACTTATTTATCTATTTTCTTTTATACGTACAAGAGGTCGGCCAAGGTGAGGATAAAAAATGAAAAAGAGATAAATAAAAAGCAGTTATCTTATCATTCCTGAGAAAAAGATTAATCAGAGAAGAGAGTTATTTCTGTTTTCTTTACTCGGTCATGTTCCCGCTTCGATCCCTTAAGTCTCCGGTGGGTAAAACAAAGGAAAAGCACAGATTTCAGAAGCGCACGTGCTACCGGTGTAATAAATAACTAGGGATTAGTGAAAGCATAAAGGATGGGAGCTTAGAGGTGATTATATGTGTAATTATGATGAGGGTAATGGTGACACCGAAAAACGAGCCAAAAAGGATTTAATCTCATAATTTTTACATGACGTCAGTAGTAGATAATGACTGCTGAATAATTAATGAAAGCAACAAGAGGAGCATGTACACGTGTGGACTGTGCGATATTGTCATTGTCTTTGTAAAAACTGATAAATAATAACAAATATAAAGGAACACCCGAATTAACAAAGCAACATAGAAACACAACAGAAACACACACAAAGAGAGAGAGAGAGAGAGAGAGAGAGAGAGAGAGAGAGAGAGAGAGAGAGAGAGAGAGAGAGAGAGAGAGAGAGAGAGAGAGAGAGAGAGAGAAGGGGAGAAGTCATACTACTGGAATAAAAAGATGAAGCAAAAAAAAAAAAGAAGAAAAAAGAAAATGAATACAAAATAGTGAAAGGAAGGCAAATCGACACACGCTTTGGCATTGAACAAACACAAAATAGAGATAAATAAAGCATACATATACATCCTCACTTCCATTAATTCTTAGCTACCTTGACCACAAACACACACACGCACACACCAACCCATCCACCCATCCAGCCAACCCCAAACACACACAAAAAACATAAAAAAGCATACACACAGCACTGTTATGTTTTTTCCCCTCTTTGCTTTAATATCTTTTTATGCCGAGGTTAAGTGCAAATAAAGGGAAGGCAGTGAATGAGTTTAGAGGTTGGGAGGATACAGAGGAGGTATAAAAATGCACTCCACAGCTTACCGGGAACCAATCTACGGCTGAATGAGAGCGGGAAGCCGGGAAAATAATGATAATAAAAAATGCATAAAAACGAAAAAAAAATAAAGTGAAATTCTAGACAAAGAGGATGTTTGTATTATTTTCGTCTCTCTACAGGAAGGAGGTAAGGTTAATATTGCCTTGAGTTGCATAGCGGAGTACGTCTTTCTGTCCCCCGGGAGTGATGCGATGTAGGAAGCTGACGGCGGATCGTGATGAAAGGTAAATACATGTAGAAAATAAAGAAAGACGTACGAAAAAATGTGAAAAATCTATCCAGATTCAGCGTAATGAATGAAGGAAGAAAAATGAAAGAACACGAAAAAGAATGATTCAGAAGTAAAAATCTTGGGAGGCGATTTCATGGAAGGTACCACTCTCATGCACACGCACACGCACACACGCACACACGCACACACACACACACACACACACACACACACGCACACACACACACACACTATTGGTAGAACTGACTTTAACCCAAGTCGCTCTCTTTCTAGTTAACTCTCTCTCTCTCTCTCTCTCTCTCTCTCTCTCTCTCTCTAAAGCTGACATTTCAAGACAATTGTGAGGAAGAACGCAGAGAGAGAGAGAGAGAGAGAGAGAGAGAGAGAGAGAGAGAGAGAGAGAGAGAGTTATGTTTCACACGAGATTTGTAAATGTGGCTGGAATCTTACACACACACTCGTCCTTTTCGTGTGTGTGTGTGTGTGTGTGTGTGTGTGTGTGTGTGTGTGTGTGTGTGTGTGTGTGTGTGTGTGTGTGTGTGTGTGTGTGTGTGTGTGGAGATGAATGCATTGACTCTATAACGAATGCGACAAGAAGACGTAAAATGAAAAGAAAAAAAAAAGATATTCCAGCCGTAGTAATTAAGACGACTTTTTTTTTCTTTTTGAACCGAAGTCAATAATTGGGAAGAAAAAAAAACTGAACGAAGAAGAGAACAAGAAAATAGAAGAAAAATCAAGGGAAAGAAGAAAAGAAATGGAGTAAGGTTAGGTAAAGCTGGGAGTCGAAAGAATAAGAACTAAGAGAGAGAGAGAGAGAGAGAGAGAGAGAGAGAGAGAGAGAGAGAGAGAGAGAGAGAGAGAGAGAGAGAGAGAGAGAGAGACCTGTTGAATCAAGAGCCCCTCCTACTTCACCTCTCCTGCGTCTCGCTCTCTCTCTTCGTCACCAGTTGCTCTCTCTCTCTCTCTCTCTCTCTCTCTCTCTCTCTCTCTCTCTCTCTCTCTCTCTCTTGCTTGTTCCGAAATGCAGACGCTTAGTAACGAAAGACAGATGACCAAAGTATAGTCGAGAGAAACAAAGGATAACGGTGTGTGTGTGTGTGTGTGTGTGTGTGTGTGTGTGTGTGTGTGTGTGTGTGTGTGTGTGTGTGTGTGCGCGTGTGTGTGTGTCTGGGTGTGGGTGTGTTTGTAACTCGACCACTGACGGAGGGGCAACGAGAAGACCAAGGCAGAGGGAGTTGGTTAAAGGATGAAGATTAAGACACGCTGGGTTAAGATGAATGGACTGGAACAAGAAGGCAATGAACTGTGTGTGTGTGTGTGTGTGTGTGTGTGTGTGTGTGTGTGTGTGTGTGTGTGTGTGTGTGTGTGTGTGTGTGTGTGTGTGTGTGTGTGTGTGTGTGTGTGTGTGTGTGTGTGTGTGTGTGTGTGAAAGGATGGAAAAGTGAAGGGAAGTTATTGAATAAGAGGGAAAGAATGGAAATGGGCAGAAAACTGAGTAAATTCCACCAAAGGGAGAGATGGAGGAAAGCAAAAAGAAAATCAGTAATAGTAGAAAGAAAATGGATAAAAATGGAAAAGGTAGCGAAATGGAGAGAAAATTGAAGTACACGGAAATAAGAAAAAATAGGAAATGTAAAAGAAAACGAATGAAAGAAAAAAAGAAAAAAGCTAACTATGAAATAAAAATAAAAGAATATTAAGAACACAAAAAATATATTACAAACTTAATTAACAAAGTGAACCGAACGACAAAATGAAAAAAAGGGAAACTGAATGGATGAAAAATATGTTAATCTTTAAAAATTCACATCGTTCAGCAGAGAGAGAGAGAGAGAGAGAGAGAGAGAGAGAGAGAGAGAGAGAGAGAGAGAGAGAGAGAATGAAACAAACGAGTAAATGAAGCTAGGAAGGGAACACGGCGGGAACCAGGGACGAGTGGCAGCTTGGAATATTCAATTAAAAACAAACTAAAACCATGAAAAAGGCTACACGATGAAAGTCAAATATAATAACACCAAATAACAACATTTTTTCACCACGCGTCACGGTATAATGAAAACAGTGACGTGAGAACATTACAAATTACACTTCACACGCAGCATTGCATAGATGGAACGGTGGACCAAACCTATTAGCAGACATTCAAGCGGCGCCGACTACTGAGTGACAACACGCCATTGGAACACGACACTACACTCATTACTTTGAACGGAACATCATTGAAGGAAGTGAAAAATAAATAAACGAGTAAAAATAGATAACAAAAAACAAAACAGGTGAATTCTTTTAACGTAAAATGAGTGGAAAATAAAGGAAAAGGTAATCGCTTGTAACGTTTAATTAGTTTTAAAGAAAAATATTGGACAAAGTGAAAAAAAAAGACAAATGAATAAAAAATAAGCAACATGAAGAGAAGATCAAGAAATGAAATAATCACATGAAATATTTGATTATCCTTAAAGAAACATCATTACAGAAAGTTAAAAAAGACATACAGGTGTCTTTTTCTTTAACAAATTATGAATATGAGAAAGAAAATATATACAACATTTTTGTTTTGTGAGTCTCACCTTTACACAACATTTCATCAAAGAAAATTATGACCAACAGTTACCGAGAGTAATTACATGCAACAAATTTTTGTTTGTTTCAGCGAATCATTAGTGAAAAATAATTACAGAGAACAATTAGTGTAACAATCTTTCACAAATCACACCCTCGCCATTAAAAGAAAGGAAAGAAAACTCAGAGAAACATAGGTACAAAATCACACCGATTTACGAAAACATTGAGAAAACCAGTAATTCTCTCAATATAAAAACAAATCGGATACAAAATCATCTTACGATAAAAAAAAAAACAGGAGAAAAAG
>NC_059277.1:8762269-8787269 GCF_017591435.1 Portunus trituberculatus
AAGACCTGGAAAATCTAAAAATTAAAGATGATAAAAGACGAAATAATGAAGAGATGAGAGAATATAGAAATAAAATAAAGACACTGGAAAAAAAAACAATATTAGAAGCAAATTAATAAGAATTTCAACATTACGAGAAGGATGAAGAAAAATGGAAACTAGGAATAAAAAAAAACTTCAAGAACAAAAAACAAAACCATAAATAAAACTTTACTAGGAAAATAAATGAACAGGAAAAGAAGATAAAGCAGAATAACATAATAATAAAGAACATAAGTAGAAACACAGACAAAACAAACACTTCTTTTTTAAACATGCGATGAAAAAAGCAAACAAACACCAGGGAAGATAAAAGAAGAATGAAAGCAGAGAAGGGAGGGAAGGAGTGAGGTGAGGAGAGAGGGAGACAGGGAGAGGAGAGAGGGAGGGAGGGAAGGAAGAAGGGAGGAGGGGCAGTGAAGGAAGGGTACGAGCTGGATCAATACAGTGACTGACCTAATAAACCCGAGGCTCAGGTGCTGCTCATCATTATCACCCTCACCTGCCTCACTGCTATTTTGTTGAACTCTCTGCGGGAAGCCTGGATGCATTACAGGTATCAAGGTTTACAGTCTATATTTTCTACCTCCCATAAACCCTGCCGTGTCTATTCCCCTGTGCCCTTATCCAATTATACAAAGAAGGGGTAAGCCAATGTCGAGTGAATACTGAATGGAGGATATGAAATCGTTTAAGGATGAAAATAATATATCGTTCAAATAAAAGATTAATTAACCTAACCTAACTTTAACCTAACCTGACCTAACCTAATTTAACCTAACCTAACCCAACTTAACCTGACCTAACCAAAGCTGACCTAACCTAACGTAAGTCAATCTAACCTAACTTAGTCTAACCCAATTCAACTAAACCTTATGAAAAGGATAATAGCAAAAGATGAGAAAGTAATGCAAAGTAAAGAATGAAAAAAATCAATGTATATAATGTTGAATGATGGAGAATATAATTTTTAGGCCAATATAAACCTTAGAAAAGAATAAAAAAGCTAAATTTAATATAGGTTTTCAATGAATATTCAGTTGTATACATCAGTTTTCTCACCAAACCCAGAATAAAAGTAATATAAATAAATTTCAATGACAAAGAAAACCCTGAGTTACTAGATCTTTTTAAACTGGCACAAAGAATTGGAAGTTTTTTTTTTATCAGCTCAACATTTTCAAAGCAGCAAAAGGAATCTCACAAGCTTTTCCATTATACACACACACTTACAACACTTGGTCACCTTTACGTACACATCAAACACAACACTCCACCACTGTGTTCCTCGCAGCCTTGTGTGTTGAGTGTCAGAGGCGAGCAGCGTAAAGAGGACACTCATCAAACGAAACTTTTACAGCCTGACTAAATTTCGTGCTGACCATGAACAGCCAACGCCAACACAGTCTTTGACCACCAAGGCTACGCAGCACAATGCCCGTCGCTTCTCACAGCCAGGGATGAGGGACCAGATGTGCAAAACCGTGAATAATTGCTTGTCACGTATCACGGTTGTTTTTTTTATGGGAAAAGTAATGTTGGTTGGAAATATAAATACCAATACACATAAACAATACAATAACAAGAAAATATAAAGTGCTTGTTACAGGGCCCATAAAGAAAATAAAACATGGTACATATGATACAAAACAAGGAAATTAATAGAATAAGTTTTATATTTACAGAATCACAATAAAATAAGGTAGAAGAGAAAGACATGCCTAGAAATGACAAACAGAAGGAAGGTAGTGGTGGTGGTGGTGGTGGTGGTGGTAGTGGTGGAAGTAATCATGATAGCAATGGCGGCGGCGGCGAAGGTGGTGACGTCGATGTATAATGAGAGCCGGTAATCTTAACTAATTAAGTCAAAATTATGCAAATAGTTTCAAAAGTTGTCGTTGCGGTGATGTTTCGCTGTTATATTTTTGGCTTACTATCCTCGTCATCGTCACGCTTAAGACACAAAGTCGTACATTTGAAAGGACACAGTGACATGAAAAAAAGGTGTTGAGAAGATAATAAAAAAAGGGAACAGCCTAGGAAAGACCGAATGGGGAGATAAATCAACACAATAAAATAAAGAGAATAACTGAACTAAACGGAAATATTCATCCTTTCTCAGAGAACAAGACAGACGATGGCAAAATGAATATGCATGACGAAATGTAACTTAAACAGGCAAGACAAACCAATAAAAAAGCAAAGAAAATGACAGGAAAAGAAGTAAATCAGAGAAAAAAGAGAGAAAACGTTTATAGGGAGGACACACACACACACACACACACACACACACACACACACACACACACACTTCCCTCCCAGAAACTCATATCCACGTCATTTACTCATTTACAAATCTCAACCAAAAAGGGAGAGAAAAAAGAGGAACTACTTAATCACTCCAAACGAGCATTTCATTAACAATCAACCGAGACCTCCAGTCATTATCCCTCCCTTCACTTTTTTCGCCTCATCACTATCATTTCCTCTCCCCCCTCCTCTTCCTCGTCCTCCTCTACCTCTTCCTCTTCCCCCTCTTCGTCCTCGTCTTTCTTAACGACTCCAGGGCAATTAAGTTCCGTTTACAGCGCCATCATTAATCATAGTTAAGTTCCGCTCTACTCTTCACTAGCCACTTAAGCTCTCTTTTCTCCCCAAGGCTTGGGTGTTGTCCTTCCCATACTTTGTCATTCAGGAAGCGACTCTCAAGCTGCGGAAACGAGTAGAAAATTGATGATGGTTTTCGATTTTCCCACCAGAGAGGATATTAATGTTAAAAGCGTACCTGTGTGTGTGTGTGTGTGTGTGTGTGTGTGTGTGTGTGTGTGTGTGTGTGTGTGTGTCAGAGAGTAAACCGGTCGACTGATTTCTTTCTGTTTTTTTCTTGTCTTTTGTCTCTTAGTAGAATTATGAGCTGGCTTTTTTTTTTTTCATCTCCATTTTTTTTTTCGTGTGTTCTTGGCTGGACTCATTCAGTATTGGAAAAAAGATAGTTCGTTGTTTCTGGATAAAACAAACGTTTTTTTTTATTTCGAATTATGTACCAGGAAAAAAATTCAAACAACCAGGAAAATAATATATGTAAATAAAAAAAAATCACGTATTTCTCTTTTAAAAATTGGGTCATCTTATCTTTAACCCCTTCAGTACTGAAACGCACTTCTATCTTGAGTTTCGGGTATGATTAAACGATTTTATTGACATTAGGAAAGATCTATGGAGGTCAGAAGATTAATGGCCACAGTCTTCACTATTTCAATCCTACATGAGTTTCTAAAGCTGTATAAAATCACCAAATAGTAACCCCACTGAAGAGGAAAACGCGTCATGGTATTGAAGGGGTTAAATTCCCTTAGCATTTCCTCCATTTAGGTTTACTTTGATTTCAATTAATCTACAATCAATCAAATAACTCCTTCCTCCATTAGATTTTTCTACTTTTCTTTTTTCCTCCTCTTTTCCTCTTTTCTTTTTTCATGTTTTTTTTTTTGTTGTTTAATTTTAGTGGTTGATATCGTTTCGTGTTTTCCTCACAGATTAACAGTTCTCGCCTCGCTTCATTTCTTTCACTATATTTTTTCCTCACTACACATGGGTAATACTTCTTCCTCTTCTCCCCCTCCCTCCCTCCCTCTCCCATTATCGGCCCATCCTTCATTCTTAATCCTTCCGTGATCGCTTCAAAACAAAGGATTAGATCGCCTTCATCCGTGTTACTTTATCTTATCAGGACTCGATCAAGCGTTAGGGGACAGGAATATTGGGAAAAAGGTGTTGTAAAGGCTATATATGATTGTTGACACACACACACACACACACACACACACACACACACACACACACACACACACACACACACACACACACACACACACACTCTCTCTCTCTCTCTCTCTCTCTCTCTCTGACATGCAAAGTTATTTATTTTCACAATTACATATTTGTTTCCGTAATGAACCAGATTTTTTCCTTTTCTTTCTGAACATATGCGTGCAGTTATTCACAACGCAATGACGTATAGCGTAAAAAACAGCATTAATTTGTGTATGATTAGTGTGTTGTATTAATTTGCTTGTGTCTCTCTAACTGGAATTCCTCATGATAACTAATTGGTCCGATCCACACACACACACACACACACACACACACACACACACACACACACACACACACACACACACACACACACACACACACACACACACACACACACACACACACACACACAGGTAGATAAACAGATAGACAGGTGTAGCAGCTCGTTATTGCAGGCCAGGTGAGATTCATGAAAGAAACATTTAGTGTACATGTCACATTCCACTAACTGTGTGTGACATTTCATTTCGCGTTATGCTTCGGTGAATCCTGCTGGTGGTGGTGGTGGTGGTGGTGGTGGTGGTGGTAGCTTTAATGATGTTACCAGGCAATGCTGTAATTTTAAACTACTGCAACAACTATAACAACAACTACTATTACTACTACCAAAATCACCACTATTACCAACATGTTCATTAATAACAATAGAGGCAGGCAAGTATCATTTTAATCATGAACAGGTTACTTTAAACTACTACACCAACTATTATAACAACAGCCACTAAAACAACAACTTCCACCATCATGACCATTACCAACATGCTCAGTAATAAGAGTAGAGGGAGGCAAGTATCATCTTTATCATCAACAGGTCGTTTTTTCTCCCTCTCTCAAACTTATCCCATAAAAACGAATTTTGCGGTAAAGTTTGGGCACTGGAACGAAATAAAACACACACACACACATACACACACACACACACACACACACACACACACACACACACACACACACACACACCTTTACATTACCTTCCTAGAATTAACCTTCGTGTGCTCATGACGACTGCAAGATTTAAGCCAAAATTCATGGATGCTGAAGGTAAGCGGCCAGAGGAACACACACACGCTAGCAGAGGGAAGTTATTAGACCGTCCGTCACTGTGCCAACACCTGCTAGCGACCTACTGCTCAAGAGGCGACAGAGAAAGCAAGTTAGTGTTTCAACTCTTACTTTTACGAGTTTTGTGTCTGGGTAGTGTTGAGCGCTTGGTGTATTAAGTCACTCGTGTTTGTTTACGGCGATGAGGTTAGATAAAAAGCAAAGAGCTACAGTAAAAAGAAGCAAAGGCATTTAAAATTTACATTACTAACTTTCATCGTATTTCCACGTTTATACACAAGTGAAGGACGGAATCAGATGTAACAGCAAAGGCGGAACAAGGAAAAAGTCACACGTCAAGCGCATTCCCCTTCATTCGTAACTCCAATTTCAACGTAGATGAGAAAACTAAACATAGCAGACGAGGGTGAATGTTGCAGGCGAGTTGGCAGTGTGTGGAATGTGTGGAGTGTCTGGAGTGACGGCCACAGCCTTCACCACCCACACCTGTAATACGTTGAGAACTTCACGCCTTCTGATCCATTCATCCACACACTCCTTCCTCCCACGCCGAGACTGGAACAGGTGCGTCTTGGTACACCTTAAAGCCGAGGCGGGAGGCGGACCAGGGGAGCCACAGGTGGGTCTAGGACGCTGGGTAAGTGAGGGAATGATCGCACAAGTTCCAGAGAAGCCAAAGACACCAAATGACAAATGCCAGTGAACAAAGGCGAATTTCGATGAACAGAATGCAAAGTCTCGAGATATTGGGATAATAAAATGCTCTTAGGATATTACAAAAGTCGAAATATAAGGGATTTGTTGTAGAAAAAAACCTGCAGTAACGCCACAAAACCCCAATGGAGGCAAAAAGGATTCAAGAAGGATTTTGACGAGCAGAATTCGATGCTTCAGAACATATAGCAAAAAAAACGAATCCAGAAAATACATGTGACTTGCTGAAATACGAGGGGAAATTAGAACACTTTTTAATTACTTTGTTAGAAAAATTGTAGTAATCTGAAATAAAAAAAATAAGACTAAAAGAAAGCAAAAGGAAAATAAAAGGAAAATAGAAAAAAACTATTCCTACAAACCTGAAAAAAAAAGGAAAAAGGAAAAGAAAACGGAAATATCCTTTAAAATGCCACAGCAGGAATCACGTTGCAACTTTAAACACACACACACACACACACACACACACACACACACACACACACACACACACACACACACACACACACACACTCTCTCTCTCTCTCTCTCTCTCTCTCTCTCTCTCTCTCTCTCTCTCTCTCTTTTCGTCTTGTTTTTCTTCCGTTTTATTCTTGTTCTCATATATATATATATATATATATATATATATATATATATATATATATATATATATATATATATATATATATATATATATATATATATTTTTCTCTCTCTCTCTCTCTCTCTCTCTCTCTCTCTCTCTCTCTCTCTCTCTCTCTCTCTTAACCAAACGTGGCTGGAATTAAACAGAAATATTGACCAGCATAGCAAATCAATTCGTAAACATGAATCTTAATAAACCTTTCCATTCTCGGCGCAAGGCAAGCAGGGAAGCATAAACACCCTGTAGCAAGAATGAACCCACTCGATAAACCGGATCATCGACACCTGCGCGAGACATGCATCAGGAAATGGAAGGTAAACTGTATCAAGATTCTGAGCTGCGGAACGAGATGAGGAGGCGGCGCACATTGCATAGTGGAGGAGGAGGAGGAAGAGGAGGAGGAGGAGGAGGAGGAGGAGGAGGAGGAGGAGGAGGAGGAGGAGGAGGAAAGATGTAAAAGAGCAGATGAAGCAGAATGAGGAAAACGAAGTAATTGAAGGAGAAGCAAGAGAAAGACAGAAAGAGAGCGAGAGAGAGAGAGAGAGAGAGAGAGAGAGAGAGAGAGAGAGAGAGAGAGAGAGAGAGAGAGAGAGAGAGAGAGAACCAAGTGTAAAAAGACGAAAATGAGGAGATACAATGAAATAAAGGAAATAATATGAGAATAAGAATACGAAAAAAAGATGAAAAAAGAAAAGACGAGAAGAGGAGGAGGAAGAGAAAAGAAGACCAAAAAGAACAAAAATAAGCAAGTCCCAAATATTATATGACACAAAAAAACAAGAAAATATGAATAAAAAAAGTGCCATTTTAAAAAATAAAAAAAAGAAAGAAAAAAAAAATCTTAGGACAAAGAGAAGGTCGGTGAATTTATGACCTTTATCCCAACAAGGAAGACAAGGGGTTTCTTCTTCTTCTTCTTCTTCTTCTTCTTCTTCTTCTCAAAACAATAGAAAGATTCGTGATTCTGTTCCATTTTCTTTCGTCAACTGATTCTTCATGATTTTCTGATAGTTCAATTCTATAAGTTTGATATTGTGCACGAGGCCTTTCTCTCTCTCTCTCTCTCTCTCTCTCTCTCTCTCTCTCTCTGATCTCAAAATAAGCATATATACATATATTCTCTCTGGTAAAGTAATCTTCTCTCTCCTTTGTAGACTTGAAATATGGACATACACACATTTTCCTCTCTCTCTCTCTCTCTCTCTCTCTCTCTCTCTCTCTCTCTCTCTCTCTCTCTCTCTCTCTTAGCTTTCCCTCTCTTCCTACCCTTATTCAATTTCCTCTCCACTCTCCCATCCCACTTCCTTCGCAGGGGAACAAACCAAATACAACTTTAAGAGTCGATGTAATAATGGAACGTGGCATATAGTGCTTGGGAATAATAAAGTAAAGTGAATATGTATTGAAAAAAGAGAGAGAAAAAATACAAAAGGGAATCTGACGGTTTTTCTATATATATGGAAAAAGAAAGTTGAATAACAGACTATGAGAAATGAAAGTAGAGACACTGAATAAGTTCAAGGGAGGTGAAATGCATGGAAATTATAATAATACTAAAATGAAGTGAATCTCTGTAAAAAAAGAAAGGGAAAAAAGAGATCTGACTATCTTTTTCTATTGATGAAAAGAGAAAGTGGAATAACAGACTATGAAAAATGAAAGTAGAGACATGGAACAAGAGTAAGGGAGGCAAAATACATGGAAATATTAACATAGTGAAGTGAATCTATACAGAAAAGAAAGGGAAAAGACAATCTGACGGCCTTTCTGTATATATGAAGAGAGAAGTTAGAATGTGACAGACTATGAAAAATGAAAATAGAGACATGGAATAAGCGTAAAGAAGGTAAAATACTTGAAATAATAACGTAGTGAAGTGAATCTATACAGAAAAGAAAGAGAAAAAGGAAACTGAAGAACTTCCTATATACATGAAAAAAAGAATGTAAAATGGAAAAGCAGAGACATAAAATAGAAGTAAAGGAGGTAAAAAACATGAACATAGTAATACAATGAAGTGAATCTATGCAGAAAAAGAGGGAAAAATGAAAATCAGACGAACTTTCTATGTATAATGAAAAGAAAATGAGATGAAATGAAAGTACGAAAGCTATAACATATGAAAATAGAGATAGAACATAGATTCATTTAGGTTTATTTTGAGCACACACACACACACACACACACACACACACACACACACACACACACACACACACACACACACACTCTCTCTCTCTCTCTCTCTCTCTCTCTCTCTCTCTGTCTCGTCCCCTGATCCACTTTTCCCACTCGTCTAATCTTCTTCCACCTGCGCTAACTAATATTTCGGATTAATTTCCCGTCATGTGGTAAATTGCATCATTAAGAGTTTACTATTTCTGCCATGTACGGTGGTGGTGGTGGTGGTGGTGGTGGTGGTAGACCAAAATGTGAGAAAATAGTTGATAAAGAAGAGGAGGAGAAAGAGGAGGAAAAGGAACAGGAGGAGGAGGAGGAGGAGGAGGAGGAGGAGGAGGAGGAGGAGGAGGAGGAGGAGGAGGAGGAGGAGAAAAAAAAATAAGAACAAGAAGAAAAGGAAGAAAAAGAAATACAAGAACAAGAAAAAGAACAATAACAATACCAATAGTAATAATAACAATAATAATAATAATAATAAGAAAACAACAACAACGACGAATACAAAAACAAGACCAAGAAGAACAAGTAGAACAATAACAAAGTCGTTGAAGGAAGAGGACAAAACAGAACACACACACACACACACACACACACACACACACACACACACACACACACACACACACACAGAAGGGAAAGAATCAATAACCCATTATCAACAAGGGGACATTTTGCGAGTGAGGAGGAAAATAATATGCCCTTCCGTCTAATCTCATGACAGGCGCCCGTCCCTTTCCAGCAGCGACACAAAGGAACGCAAAGGATGGCAAAGGAATCCCACAAGAACATAAAGGAGGGCAAAGGAAAGTAAAATATCGTAGACAAACACAGAATACAGAGAGATACAAAAGAATACGAAGGGACAATTTTTTTTTCTTTAGAATAGAGAGTTTAAGTACATATCAGTTCTCTCTCTCTCTCTCTCTCTCTCTCTCGCTAATTAGATATATCAGTTTCACTGGGACTCAGGAGGAGACTTTTACATTAGTTAATCAAATAAACACACACACACACACACACACACACACACACACACACACAAACACACACACACACACACACACACACACACACACACACACACACACACACACACACACACACACACACACACACACACACACACACACACACACCTACGTTGGTTTCAAGGACAAGTTTATGATAATTAGCAGGAACGCGACTTGGGAAAAAGAGGCGTAAATGTGAAATACGTGAGGTTGTAATGAGAGACACGCATCTTTACGTATCTCACCTGCCCACGTGTTTCCGTCGCCACCTGTCGGGACGCTGCCACCAAAGACTCACCTGTAATGAGAAAGGTAAGGTTTAGAATTAATATAATCTCATGTTCGCAAATACTCATATTAAATTCATACTCAGAAATGTTGATAATTATAACGCTTCGGACACAAAGTTACGTTGAGAAAAGCTTAGCATAAATCTATATTACGAATATTAATAAAAAAAACTAACTAGATTAATAGTAAAAAGTAAAATATGTCATTAAATATCTTCATTGAAATACATTATAAGATTGTCAGAGAATAAAAAGAATAAAAATACTAAAAATGATGCTATTACGTCTAAACATATCCTTTTATATTCATAAATACTTCACTTTTCATTGTATCATCAAAAAATAAATAATTTGTAATGAAAAACAGAGAAAAACTAGCATTTCTTAACGTTTAACTTTTCCGTGACAGCTGCAATTTCATTTATTTCCTTTCACGCATCACAGAGATTGGACAAGGGGAAAAAAAGGACAGAAAAGGCAAAGGAAAAATTTTCATTCAACTGCCGGCAACCTAAAAATAAAAGAGACGAAAAAAAAAGAAATGGTTAAAAATGTGAAGAAAAATATCACTTCAGAGTTTCACGATAAGAGAACAAGACGGGTACTTTTCCAACAATTTCCTGACTTCTTTACCTTCAACGTTCTCCTCACTGACTCACCAGAACCCGCCACTTCCAAGTATGTTATCTGGAGCACCTGGTCCCGCTAACAGCAAAACAAACCACACAAACGTACCTATCCACGTGTACACACATTCCTTCTGGCATTCGAGTATTTCCTTTCCCTCGTTCACCTACTAAAAAAAAAAAGAAAGGAAATACTGACGGTAGAATATTTTGGGCATTACAGGAAACTAGACTCGAATTTAAGACAGATAGACGATATATTTATCCTACCCTGTGAGTACCGAGAGAGAGAGAGAGAGAGAGAGAGAGAGAGAGAGAGAGAGAGAGAGAGAGAGAGAGAGAGAGAGAGTGTGTGTATATGAATTCCTAAGCACATGAATTTAATGAAAGGAGACAGTATGTATGTTTTAACTTTACAATTGGTCTTATTTACTCAAACACTCGAATATATGCTCTGTTTTTACATTGAAATTTGACTTTTTTGTTAATTTTTCTTTTTATTTAAAGTTATCGATGCGTCAGGGGGACCGACCAAAGGGGAAGGTTGAAAAAAGGGGAAAATGAAGAAATAATAAAAAAAAAGAGATCGCTCAACTTGCTGCCCCCAAAAGGTCAGAAAAAGGGCAAAAAAAAAAAAAAAAGATTAACCAATTCTGATGTACGAAAAATGGATGAATAAATAAAAGTACGAAAAAAAAAATGAATGGACGAATATATAAAAGGCAAAAAAAAAAAAAAAAAAAAAACGGAAAGAGCTTAACCAGAACCTTGTCCCATATCAATAAAAAATGCAGAAGGAAACAAAAACTCACGGAAATCAATATAGAAGAAGTCAAACAATACAAAACCAAATCTTGACTCACGTAAGAAAATTCATCACATAAAATCTAATAAAGAGAGGAAGAAGGAAGAGAACCGGATGACATGTTGGTATTTAACCCCTTCAGTACCATGACGCGTTTTCATATTCACTTTGCTTACTAATCACGTGATTTTACACAGCTTCAGACACTCTTGTGGGGCGATTAACCTCTTTAATACTGAGACACATTTTTATCTTGAGATTTGTGTACGATTAGACCGTTGTATTGATATTAGAAAGGGTCTATGGAGGTCAGAAGATTAATGACTACAGTCTCCAGTATTTTAATCCCTCACCAAAGTTTCTGACAGACAGTAGTAAGCAGAATGAATATGAAAAACACATCATGGTAGTCAAGGTGTTAAATTAATGAAGACTGAGGTCATTAATTTTCTGCCCTTCATAGACCCTTCCTAATGTCAATAAAATGGTCTAATGGTACACGAATCTCAAAGTGAAAATATGTCCCAGTACTGAAGAGGTCAAGCCAAGCAACTATCTTACTTCTTTCATGACCTCCTGCACCTCCCTCCCGCCGGCTACTCCTTCAAAGATTCTCGCGTGTGGCATGAAAGAAGAACCAAGAGGAACCAAGAGGAAGCCAAAGGACGTAAGAGGAAGGAAGAGTAGCCAAGAGGAAGTCTCAAGTGGCACTCAAAGAAATGGAGGAACACTTGTGCGTCTGTCTGTCTGTGTGTCTCTGTGTGTGTGTGTGTGTGTGTGTGTGTGTGTGTGTGTGTGTGTGTGTGTGTGTGTGTGTGTGTGTGTGTGTGTGTGTTTATGAGTGTGTGTCTATGTGTGTGTCTGTCTCTCTCCATCTCTCTTTCTTTCGCTCAAGTCAAAACAAAAGAGAATGATGATGAAAACTGAAGAAAAGAGAAGAAGAGGGATGGAGAAGGAGGAAACGTAATGTGAAAACAGGAAGTGTAAAAATAACAATGTGAAGGAAGAGAAGAAGAAGAGAAAGAAGAAGAAGAGAAGAAGAAGAAGAAGAAGAAGAAGGAGAAGAAGAAGAAGGAGAAGGAGAAGAAGAAGAAGAAAGAAAGAAAGCAAAAGAAATGAAGGAATTTAGAACATGAGTTGACGAGGATAGCAGAAAACAAGAAAAAAAGAAAAAAAAATATTAAAAGAACAGATAATAGAAGGGAGAAAAAAAAAACATCCAAGAATAAGTAGAGAAAGAAAAAGAAAAAGTGGAGAGGATCATTGAAAAAAATATAGAAAAAAATGACAAGTTAAAAAGGGATCTCAAAATAAACAGAAAAGAGAAAAAAGTGAAAGAAGGATCTAAGAATAAGTATACAAAAAAGCAATAAATGAAAAGGATCAAAGACAAAATAAAAAAAAAGAAAAGAAAAAAGTGAAAAGGGATCCAAAAATAAATAAGAAAAAGAGACAAAGGCTAAAAAAAAATATCCCAAAATAAACACAGAAAAAAAAAAACGTGAAAAGGATCAGCTCAAACCAGGTGGGTAAATATTACTAGAAACTTTATTTGTCCCTTGAGTTCAGTGCCAGAAACAGACGTCCATTCTGCACCTTTGGAATGTTCAGGGGAGACGCAACACTAAGACACGAGACTGAGTGGTAGAGGAGAAAACACTGATTCAATTACCTCTCTCTCTCTCTCTCTCTCTCTCTCTCTCTCTCTTTTCTGGCAAGTGAAATGATAGAAAATGAAAAACTTCTTTGACAATCTACTGTCTCTAATGTGTTGTTGTTGTTGTTGTTGTTGTTGTTGTTGTTGTTGTGGTGGTGGTGGTGGTGGTGGTGGTTGCTTCTTGTGACGTTCTTGTTGCTTTATTTTGTTCTAGTTCTTCTTTTTCTTGTCCTTCTTGCTGTTGTTCATTCTTTCATCCTACTTTTCCTTCTTTTTGCTCTTTTTCTTTCTCTTCCTGTTTCTTTTCTTCTTCTCTAGTGCATGTTTAAATTTTTTTTGTACCTGTTCTTCCTTTTGTCTTTCTTTACCTTTTCTGTCTTTCCATCATTTTTCTCCTCCTTCAGTAATTTTCTTCATTTTTTCGTCATTAAAAAGAAAATTCTAGAAGGCAGGAGTTTATGTGTTTTTTTCTCTATCGTTTCTCTCTAATCACAATTCATTAACTTTAATAAGCAAAGAATCCCTTCAGTAACAACGAACAATCTCAATTATTTCATTTTCGTCCAATCACAAAACAATCAGCAATTATTTCCATCGTTAATTACAAGACTAAAAGTTACAAATGTATTGAAAACCATGAAAAGTCTCCGAACAACAGAAGGAGAGGAGCAAAAACAAGCATCATATTTATCATTAGTAACTCTCCTTTTCTCTTCCTCTTCCTCTTCCTCTTCCTCCTCCCTCTCGATCTTTTCTTCAAAACGAAAAGTTACAAATGTATTTAAAATCATCAAAAGTCTCCGAACAATTGAAGGAGGAGCAAAAACAAGCATCATATTTATCATTAGTAGCTCTTCTCTTCCTCTTCTTCTTCCTCTTTCGCCCCCCTCTCGACCTCTTCTTCTTCCGTCTCCTCTTCCTCTTCCTCCATCTCCTGCATCATTAAAGCTAAACACATCACAGAGAGTCAAATTAAAAGACAACATGTTTCTATCTCCAGTACATATTTTCTCAATTTTCCCTTTTCCTTTTTTTTTCTTGTCTACCTCAAAGTCAGTACTCCTCTGTCTCCTCTTCCTCCTTCTCTTCTTCCTCTTCCTCCTCGTTTTTATCGCAGCAGAAACACACCAGTAGTCAATCTTCTTCGCCAACTCTTCTTCCTTCGTATTTTTTATAGACCTCCTCTTCCTCCTCCTCCTCCTCCTCTTCCTTTTCTTTCTCCTCCTTCCTTCTCCTCTTCCTTCTCGTCTGCCTTCTCTCCTTCATCGATACTTTTCTCATTCTCACCACCACCACTAACACAACTACCACCATCAATACTACCCTTTCTTTTTCTTAACCACCACCACCACCACCACCACCACCACCACCACCACCACTGCCATCGCCGCTGCTGTCGAAACCATCACCAATAATCACACTATAAACATCACAGTCGCCCTTTTCCGACGCATTCTGGCCCCAGCAAAAAGGCGCCCGCGTGAGTGCCGTGTCCGAAACAATAATGGTTGAACGTGCCTTTGTTGGCCGCGCTATTTGCCATTCAAGGTGATACAATGGTGGAGGTGGTGGTGGTGGTGGTGGTGATGGTGGTGGTGGTGGTGTTTTTTTTTTTTTATTTCTATGCGTGTCTGTCCTTAGTGTTATTGGTTGTTGTTATTGTTGCTGTTATTGTTGTTGTTGTTGTTGTTGTTATTAATGTTATTATTATAATTATTATTATTATTATTATTATTATTATTATTATTATTATTATTACTATTAACATCATTATTATTATTATTATTATTATTATTATTATTATTATTATTATTATTATTATTATTATTATTATCATTATTATTGTTGTTGTTTCTCGTTCTTATTGTTGTTGCTACTAAGATTATTCTAAAACTATTACAACAATAATTAAAACAAGGATTCCTGCTACAACTACTACTACTACTACTACTACTACTACTACTACTACACGTCTTATTAATGGATATTGGCTATCAGCATCCCCTATCTCTCTCTCTCTCTCTCTCTCTCTCTCTCTCTCTCTCTCTCTCTCTCTCTCACTGTCTCTCTCATGTAATAAACAAATGGGTCTTGATCATGCATAAAATCGCGCCATAAATCTTTCTCCTCTGATTCCTGTCGTAATAAAAAATACTCTCTCTCCTCCATTGTGTCTTTTCTTTTCTTTTTCTTTTCGTTTTTTTCTTTTTCTTCTCTTTTTTTTTTTTACGAGTCACTGTTGGCGCCTTCAGATATACGTTCGCCTCCCATCTAATGTTATTTCTTATCTTTCCTTTACATTTACTTTATTTTATTTTTTGGGGATCTCATTTTCATTTCCTTATTTTTGTTTCCTCAATATTTTCTAGTTTTGATTTTTGTTTTGTCTCTTTTTTTCAGTTTTGTTGCTTTTATCCTTCTTTTCCTTCTTTTTTTAATCTTTATCAGTTGTTTTACGTTTCCTTTCGTGTTTTTAGTGTCTCTCTCTCTCTCTCTCTCTCTCTCTCTCTCTCTGAAACTATGTTGCTCAAGATTTTAATCTGTACCACTCCCGCTTCTGCACACACACACACACACACACACACACACACACACACACACACACACACACACAACGCAATTTCCACTCGGCGCGTCTGTGATTGCAAGGTAACGAGGAATTTGGAATAGATAATGTGAATCTCAACTCAGAATCACGGTTTGTTATGGATTCGAACCCCTGATTGATTTTTTTGAAGCTTCGAATCTCTAACACTGCACCATTCAAATCTCTCCTCCTCTCTCTCTCTCTCTCTCTCTCTCTCTCTTAGTGCTACGTTTTGCTTTAATTTTCTTTTATTGCTTTTGTTTTTTTCCTCTTTCCATTTCTCTGTTCTCGTATTCTGTTTTGCTTGTTTTATTTGTTCTTTTTCTAGTGTTTGCTTTTCCGAGTTTATTTTCCTTCTGTGGTCGTGTTCTCATTTTCTTTTCTTGTTCTGCTTCTCTTACTTCGTTTTCTTTGTTGTGTTTTCTTCCTACCTTCGTTTTTCTGCTCCATTTTCTGTTGATTTGGTTTCTACTGTCTCTTTTTCGTGTTTCTTTTTATATTCTAATTTGTTTTGTTTGTTTTTTTCATTTGTTCGAGCAGGATTCTTATTTCCTCTCTCTTATTTTGTTTCTCTGAGTTACGTTCATGTTTCTTTTCCTTTCCACTATTTTCCATTCCTTTAGTTTCACCTCCTGTAATTTTCCCGGTGTAAAGTTTCATATTGCCATTTCATTTCCTTCCCTTTATTTCATTTTCTTCTGTATCATCATTTTTCCTCATATTTCTTGGTTTAGTTTCCCCGTATTCTTTTTTCCGTTTTCTTTGCGGCGCCCTTCCGTTTTTCTTGTGTTTCCCTCCAGCGGTGAAGAGGCGGCTTTCATATTGCAGTGAGTAGCTTTTCAGGATTTGCATTTTATTCGCACAAGAGTGAAGTGAAATTTATTGCCGCTTATCCCTCAGTATAGTGTGCTATTCTTTCTCTACATGCTACTGTTTTCATTCTTTTGCGTCTTTTTTCTTTTTCTTTTCTCTCAGATTTGTCTTTTAGTGACGTTCGTGTATTTTGTTGTTGTTGTTAATTATTATTTCATGTTGCATTTCCTTGTTAATTTTTGTGATTTTTTGGTGCATTTTTTCTTTTTACGTATTACAAGTACATTTTATATTTTTGTTTGCTTCTCTATCATGCATGTCTCTTTGTTATGTTTTTCGTATTCGTGGATTCTCTAATCAAATTATTGTTTTTTTACAATTAATTCTATCCATTTTTATTATTGTTATTATTATGTATTTCCTTCTACTACTACTTCTCTTACTACTACTACTACTACTACTACTACTACTACTACTACTACTACTACTACTACTACTTCTACCACCACTACTGCTGCTCCTACTACTACTACTACTCTACCCTTACCACCACTACTACTAGTACTACTACTACTACTATACTACCACTACTACTACTACTACTACTATCACTACTACTACTACTACTACGACCATCACTACTATTACTACTAATCTACTACTGCTACTATTACTACTACTACTACTACTACTACTACTACTATTACCATTACTGTCATTATTATTTTCGATTCTCTTTCCGGCAACACATTCGGATCATTGGAAAGTCTCAAAATGAAGCAGACGAAGAACAGCGAGACTTGACAGCGAACACTTGACTCTAGTGATGATCTCTCCGGTTTCTTCCTCTCCATCACGCCGCCCTACAACCCTCCCTGCTCCTCCAAATTCTATCCTCCTCCTCTTCTTCCTCCTCCTCCTTCTTCTCCTCCTGTCCTCCTTCTCTCCTCCTGTTTCCATCGATCTCTCCCTGACTTTCATTGTTTCATATTTTTGTTTAGTTTGAAAAGAAAAAGAAATCTTACTTTATTTGCGAGGCTGAGGTAAGAAGAAAACATAAACAAAACATTAGAGTAAACGTGTCAGTGCATCAGTTTGGTGTGAATCGAATTGCCAAGTGTATTGTTCATTTTATTTTTCGTTCCAGAGAGTGTCGTGTAATTTCGTTTTCATTCACGTCATTTGGTTGTGTGTTGTAGCATCTCAACAGCGTTCGCGCTCCTCCTTTATACCAGTGAATCCAATTTGTTTTCGAGTTGTGCTGACGGACTGTTTTCTTTCTGCTGCAGCGTGTAGGCCTTCTAGCTTGCCTAATGTACATCTTGACACTGACACACACACACACACACACACACACCGTTCAATAACACAAACCATCATTATATTTCCACTCCGCTTCCTGGCCCTACCCTCCTGTTTCCCCTCCCTCATTCTCCTCCTCCTCCTCCTCCTCCTCCTCCTCCTCCTGCTCGCCAAAGCTACGGGAGGAAAACACAAACACAACACCCATTCCAGCGGCGCCTCACAGTCTGCTGCACGTAAACACCAAACACATCACCAAACACTCGCTGCGGAACTCGGAACCGGAACCGGAACCGAAACCATCAAGATCCAATGATTCCTAAGGTGACAATCCGGGAAAAATAAGGTTTGGGGGAAGTTTATTAAATTCCTTCGTGCTTTTAAGAATTTCAATCGAGGAAAAGGATAAGAAATTAAGTTAGGTGAGACTTAAGTATCATCCAAATTAATCTCTTTAGTACTAGGACGTATTTTCATATTTAATCAGATTACTATTTGGTGATTTTATATACCTTCAGATACAGATGTTGGAATTAAATTAGTAAAGACTCTGGCCATTAATCTGTTGACCTCCATAGACCCTTCCTAATGCAAATAAAATCGTCTAATCATAGCCAAAGTGAAGGTAAAAATGCATCTCAGTTTTAAAGGGGTTAATTCTGAGAGTTACGGTTTGCAAAATATTGAACTGGAAGAGAAAAAAAGACAAGGAGAAAAACTACATCTATTTCTCTCGTCTCTCGAAAAAAAAGGAAAGGTAAAGAAAAACAAGTGATATTTTTTTAGTTTCAAACGCTCTTAGATGAAAAAAGTGTAATAAAAGAAAGAAAAAGGAGAACAAAACATCCATTTTCAGTACATAAATCCTTCCTGGAATTAAGGAAAACGTGGTGTACTCTTCTCTTCTTTCACGTCCTGTTCAGTTACAAAAGATAGAAAAAAAGAAAGAAAAAACTAAATCTTACAAAAAAAGAAAAGAAAAAAAAAAACGAAAAATACGAAATAACGAGAAACGTTTCTGTATATAAATCCTTCCTCGAATAGAAAAAAAAAATGTGTATATTCTTCTCTTCTTTCACGTCTTCTTCAGTTACAAAAGATGAAAAAAGAAAGGAAAACAAAATCTCACAAAGAAAGAAGAGAAAAAACAACTTGAAAAAAACCCTCCAAAAAAAAGAAAAGAAATGAAAAAAAATAAGGAAAATATACTCTTTCTTTCTCACACCCCATGCCTTCCATCACTCAGGGTCACAACAGGAAGGACAAAACAATTTCCTGCAAGCACAAAAATTCTTTCAAATTCGCAATGACGGCAAATTCCAGATATCCGGGAAAGAGAAGGAGGAAGAGGAGCATTAGAGCGGAATGGAGGCAAGAGGGGGCTATCCTCAAGACGTCCAAGCCCCAGAATCCTATACGTCACCCTTAGGTCAGCGGGCCATTTGGGTTTAACAGTATTTGGTTCGCCAGACGTCAAGGGTTTCGAAGCTCCGAATTTGAGTATCCAGATTTAAAAGATTTCCAGAGATTCTCGTCAAGATGCCAACCAGAAAGGGATGGAGACAAGAGAGGGAGGGAGTTAAGGAGGGATGGAGGAAAGGAGAGAGGGAGGGAGGAATGGAGGAAAGGATTGGCTGACGGAGGGATAGAAAGATGGAGGAAAGAATTGGCAGAGGGAGGGAGGGATGGAAAGTTGGAGGAAAGGAGAGGAGTTAGGAAGGGATGGAAGAAAGGAAAAAGGGAGGATAGGATGGAGAAAAGGATTGACAGACGGAGGGATGGAAAGATGGAGCAAAGGAGGAAGAAAAGGAGGGATGAAAAGATGGAAAAAAGGATTGGCAGCGGGAAGGAGGGATGGGAAGATGGAGGAAAGGATTGAAAGAGGGAAGGAGGGAGGGAGGGAGGGAGGGAGGGAGGCATGGAGACAAGGAAAAGATTGGCAGAGGGAGAAAGGAAGGCATAGAAAGATGGAGGAAAGAATTGGCAGAGGGAGGGAAGGATGGAAAAATGGAGAAAAGGAGAGAGGAGTTAGGGAGAGACGGAGGAAAGAAGAGCGTAAGGGAGAGATGGAAGAAAGGATTGGCTGAAGGAGGGTTACAAAGATGGAGGAAAGAATTGCAAGAGGGAGAGAGGAATATATTAGGCAAAGAAAAGTAAGAAAGATACAGGAAGTGAAACAATGAATGGATGGAAAGAGAAAGAGAAACACAAGAATAGAGAGAGAGAGAGAGAGAGAGAGAGAGAGAGAGAGAGAGAGAGAGAGAGAGAGAGAGAGAGAGAGATTTAAGATACTGAAGAAGAAAAGGAGAGAGGGAAGACTGAATAGAAGGATAAAGAAAGGAAGGGGAAGTGAATAGAAGGATAAAGAAAGTGAGGGAGAGAAAGAGAACACGAAGAAATAAAAGAAGAGGAAAACAAAAAGAAAGCTCTGAGGGAGGGAAGGAGGGAGGGAGGGAGGGAGGGAGGGAGGGAGGGAAGGAAGGAAGGAAGGAAAGGAGGTAACGAGAAAAGGACAACAATCCCTGTCTTTCCTTTTCCCTGTTTTTTATCTTGCTGTGACAATATTTCTTCTTCGTTTCCGCCCCCCCCCTCCTCTCTCTCTCTCTCTCTCTCTCTCTCTCTCTCTCTCTCTCTCTCTCTCTCTCTCTCTCTCTCTCTCTCTCCCTCTCCGCAGGTAATATTCACGTAGGAAAAAAATTACATTACATCTTTTATTTTCCAGTTCAGTGAGAAAAAATGTTCAAAGTGAAACCTTGAGGTGGGCAAATAAGGTTCCTGGTAAATAAATATGGCTTCCCAGAGGAGGAGGAGGAGGAGGAGGAGGAGGAGGAGGAGGAGTACCAATAATGATGATTAGAAGGACGAGAAAGAGTAGGATTACTTGAAGAAGGACAGAGGAGGAAGAAAATGAGGGGGGAAAGAAAGAAAAACGGAGAAGAAACATTAAAGAAAATTACTTGAGGAGGAGGAGGAGGAGGAGGAGGAGGAGGAGGAGGAGGAGGAGGAGGAGGAGGAAGAGGAGGAAGAAAAAAAACGAGAAGGATTTGGGAATTAAGAGGAAGAGTATAAAAGGAAGAGAAAGATGGCAAATAGGAAGAAGAGGAAGATTTAGAAGAGTAATAAAAGGAAAAGAAACAAGGAGGGTGGATAAAAATGGAGGTGAGAGAAGGGAGTAAGAGAAGAGGAAGAGAAGAGGAAGACAAAAGGCGAAAAAAAAATATTACTGAAAAACATATGAAAAAGACAATTGCAACACGATAGCATTCCGAGGTACGCATCAACTGTCGCCTTCACTTCGCTAATTGAATTCCAGCTGATGGGAAAATAATGAAGGTGAAATGTTGTGTTAATTGATATTCCATCCTCATTTTAATAACATTATGTGGGAAATATTTGACAGGAATCTTAATGTAACTGTTAATATTGGAGGAACAAGACCATTAGTTCCTTGCTCTCTCTCTCTCTCTCTCTCTCTCTCTCTCTCTCTCTCTCTGTGTGTGTGTGTGTGTGTGTGTGTGTGTGTGTGTGTGTGTGTGTGTGTGTGTGTGTGTGTGTGTGTGTGTGTGTGTGTGTGTGTGTGAGAGAGAGAGAGAGAGAGAGAGAGAGAGAGAGAGAGAGAGAGAGAGAGAGAGAGAGAGAGAGAGAGAGAGAGAGAGAGAGAGAGAGAGAGAGAGAGAATTAATTTCATCATTCCATATACCTATTAGCAAAACATACACACCCACTCTCTCACACAGACACACACACACACACACACACACACACACACACACACACACACACACACACACACACACAGAAACTCAACCAGATGAAAAAAGCAATATAATGAACAAAATAAAGCATCACGACATGGATTTCTATAACAATTCCTTTTTATCTGACATTATCGCACCGGCAATCAAACATAACACGCGGGGTCACGCTAATCACCTGCTTCCCTCTACAGCTGATCACGGAAAAACAGAAATTAAAAGAGAAGGGATAAGTGGACCCTATTTTTTCACCATTTCTTTTACTATAATCCAAATGAAATCAATATTCAATGAGTGAAAAAAGAAGAGAAATTGAACTCTGAGGTGGATTAAAGTTAAAAATAAGAATGAGAAGTAGATATGAACAGACAGACAGACAGACAGACAGAGGGATAAACACATAAATAAGTAAAAGAGGAAAATCACACACAGACATACAGGCACACAAACACAAACACAGACAGACAAATAAGAACAACAATGAAAAGTAGATATGAACAGACAAACAGACAGACAGAGGGATAGACACATATAGATAAAAAAATACAAACAAACACCCACAGACACACAGACACACATACACACACACACACATATATATATGAACAGACAGACAGACAGACAGAGATAGACACACAGATAAAAAAAAAATATATATAGACAAGAACAGACACAAACAGACACACAGACACACACACACTCACACCCCCAAAAAAATCTACATAACCATTTGCATTACTTTCCCGTAGGATCACTTAGGGTTATCACACCTGCCCACTGATTAGCCTCTCACACCTGGGCTCCGTTCACACCTGTGTCGTGACCTTCCTCGCCTGACTCAGCCCTCCATTACCGCTATTACCTGCCGTCACGAGGGTCGAGGAGCCCCACACACACACACACACACACACACACACACACATGAAGAGCCAACTTACTTAAATTGATGAACCAATGTTGTGCTCTTGTTGCTTGTGTGTGTGTGTGTGTGTGTGTGTGTGTGTGTGTGTGTGTGTGTGTGTGTGTGTGTGTGTGTGTGTGTGTGTACAAGCTTTAGAGATCTTTTTTTTTTCTCAAACTGTTTATGGAAAAACGCTGAAGAGGAAGCAAGACAGAGAGAGAGAGAGAGAGAGAGAGAGAGAGAGAGAGAGAGAGAGAGAGAGAGAGAGAGAGAGAGAGAGAGAAATAGAGTTTTATCTGTCTTTTTTTTTCCATTTCTATCTATCTATATACCTACCTACTTACCTATCTACCTATCTACCTATCTATCTATCTATCTATCCATATGACTATTTTCTATAAAGGAATACGCCTAATTTTTCATTCCTAATTAATTTCTGGCATTTTTTTCCCTTCTAATCAACGCAAATGGAGAAGCTTGAATTAAAAATGCACGATATTCATCTGCCGTGTTCCACTTAATCCCTGAAGAGCAAAATGAAATTACCTGCCCATCGCATTTCCATTCCGAATCGATTTTTTGTTTTCTATAATCTACGGAAAATCAGAAGAACCTTTCAATAGAACCACGAGAGGAAGAAAAGAAAAAAAAAAAACAAGAGAATGCTAAGAAAAGTCTAGGTAGCAAAGAAAGGTAAAGGAAAAAATAGTAGGGAAGAAAAGAAAAAGAAAAAAAGAAACAAGAAAAGCTAAATAGGTGAGAAAATTCTGGACAGGAATAAAAGATTAATGAAAAAATAGTAAGGGAAGAAAAGAAAAAGAAAAAAAAGATACAAGAAAAGCTAAATAGGTAAGAAAAGGAAGGCAGCAAAAAAAAAAAAAAAAAAAAAAAATTAGTATGGGTTAATTCATAAAGTGAACTACAGAACGGGAATTATAAAAGAAAAGTAAATCACTGTGGAAATGGAAAAAAAAAAAAAATTGAAAACGCTACATTTAATATTTCTAAGTCACTCACTTCAAATTTCACAGCACATTCTGTCTTGACTTTATATTTACTTTGTTGTCTCAATTCTGCACACACACACACACACACACACACACACACACACACACAGAGAGAGAGAGAGAGAGAGAGAGAGAGAGAGAGAGAGAGAGAGAGAGAGAGAGAGAGAGAGAGAGAGAGAGAGAGAGAGAGAGAGAGAGAGCTAGCTTGAACATACCATGACAACAAACAAGTATATTCATTAGCTATACTTAAAATTTCATGAACAGTATATAAATTCTGGCGGCACACTCCAGGCTCCGTTGGGGATTGGCCAATCAACGTTCTCAACAGGCAATGCACGACTCTAATTGGTCAACATTCCACCTGGCTCTCGTTACCCACCTTCATTAAAGTTAGGCAAAGGTCACCCAGAGAGCACCCCACCAACCACCCAGCCAGCTAGCCAGTCAGCCAACCAGCCAGCCAGTCAACCAGCCAGCCAGCAAGCCAGTCAACCGGTCAGCCAGCCAGCTAGCAAATCAACAAGCCAACCAGCCAGCTAACCAGCCAACCAACCAGCCACTCAACCAGCCAGTCAGCCAATCAACCAGCTTCCTTTTACGCGGCTCACAACTCGCAACTGTAAAAGCAGCAACAATCTTCACAGTGTGCCTAATGAAGGAATAACACTCAATTTAGTATTCCTATTACTTAATGAGGCTTGAATTACATGAGTTTATTTAGTTTTATGGTTGGTGCTCTTTTAAATCTGAAGAACTTAGAGTAAAGGAAGCTGTAAAAATCTGGAAGGCCTAACACTCAATCGTGCTGTCTTGTTATTTTCACTCAGATTACATGAGTTTATTTACTGTCATGGTTGATGCTCTTTTTAAATTCATAACATAAATTAAGGGAAGATATAAAAAGCCTAGATTGGAAGGTAGGCCTATACGTGGTAGTTTATGTATTCATCCACAATCATATGCATTTATCTTATGTTAACGTAACCTAATCTAACCTAACCTAATCTAAAATAAAGCAAACCTAATCTAACCTAACCTTCAAACTCACAGAAACTAAATGAACTTAATTACGGAGTTTTTTTCCTCTTTATTTAGAAATCAACCATTTATTTATGTACCAAACTCTTCCTTTATTAAATTTGAACTCTTATTCTGATTCTGTTCTCATTGTTATCCTATCCGTTAATACCACGCACTAAATAAATCTAATTACGTAGTTTTTTCCTGGTTTTCCACTCAGTCTAAAAATCAACCACTTATTTCTATGCTAAACTTTTTTTCTATATCAAGCTTGGACATTAATTATAATCGTATTGTGATTGCTAACCCGATTCGTTGAAGTCACGCACTAAATAAAATCTAATTACGTAGCTTTTTCCTGGTCTTTTACCCTATCTAAAAATCAACCACTTATTTCTGTGCCAAACTCTTCCTTTTATCAAGCTTGAACACTGATTCTGATCCTGTTCTGATTGCTAACCCTGTTCGTTAAAATCACACACAAATATACCTAATGACAGTTTTTTCCTAGTCATTCACTCTGTCTAAAAATCAGCCACTTATTTCTGTGCTAAGCTCTCTTTTTATCAAGCTTGAACACTGATTCTGATCCTGTTCTGACTGCTAAACCTGTTAATTAAATTCACGCACTAAATAAACCTAATTACGTAGCTTTTTCATAGTCTTCCACTCTGTCTAAGAATCAACCATTTATTTCTGTGCCAAACTCTTTCTTTATCAAGTT
>NC_059277.1:8797269-8799769 GCF_017591435.1 Portunus trituberculatus
ACTAGCGGTAAGGGAACTCGGATGATTATGGCTTAAAAGGCTCTTGCTCTGCTCAAACTCTCCATCAAAAATTTCCCTTTACCGAGAATGCAAGTAAATAAACAGCCGCGTTTCAACCCTCGGCTTGATTCCGGCTTCGCCTTCACGTGCGCTGCATTTTCATTTTTTTCTATTAATACGAATGTATGTTTTTTTTTAAACATTGTTCTATGTCGTTGTTTTTTAATGTTCGTTCTCATTAGTGTTATTTATTTGGGTGGTTTTATTTTGTCATTGAAGTTTATTTTTTAATGGAATCGAACGCTTATTATGTCGCTGGAAGCTCAAAATTCGATCGATCTTATATTAATTTCTCCTTTTTTTTTTTTTTTTATATATATAGTTGAATGTGCAATCGAACATTTTCTGATAAGATCGAACGTTTCCTGATGCCGCAGAACGTTCTTATACAATGCGGCAGAACTTTTACTGAAATGAATTGAAATGCTCTTGAGGTGCTCGAACGTTTTTGTTGTGATTGAACCTTAAGTATTATTTTGGTCACAGGCTTTACAAGATTCTCCAGAACACAACAAAGATAAGACGCCCACAGCTATTCCTGGGTCAGCTGAAGAAAGGTCAGTTTATCTAGTCTTATGTGTGTGTTTATGTGTGTGTGTGAGTGTGTGTGTTTGTGTCGGTGTGTGTGTGTGTGTGTGTGTGTGTGTGTGTGTGTGTGTGTGTGTGTGTGTGTGTGTGTGTGCGAGTCTGCATGTTTCCTTAATTATCAATATCTATGCATGTATGTATGTATGTATGTATGTATGTATGTATGTACGTTTGTGTGGATAAGCATGCATGTATCTGTTTGTCCATCCATCTACGCATTACAAATTAAAATGTTCTCGTTTCAGTAAATATTAAATTTAATCTCTGCTTTTCACAAGAGTATTTCCCTATACTACCTAGCAGATTTCAAAATACATCAGTTTGAACAATAATAACAACACGCAACACGTCCATCAATTATGCAAAGGATGGTGAAAAGAAAAAAAAAAAAAGAGAAATGTTTTCCTGCTCATTTACCTGTCAATTTGCCATCTCACCCACTACACTATTAACTTCTCCTCTCAACCCTAATTAAGGTAAGGAAAGGTAAGGTAAGGTAAGGTAAGGTTAGCTTAGGTTGGTTGAATTAGGTAAGGTTAGGTAAGGTTAGATTAGACTAAGTAAGGTAAGGTAAGGTAAGGTAAGGTTAGCTTAGGGTTGGTTGAATTAGGTAAGGTTAGGTAAGGTTAGATTAGACTAAGTAAGGTAAGGTAAGGTAAAGTAAGGTTAGGTTGAATTAGGTAAGGTTAGGTCAAGTTAGGTTAGGTTAGGTAAGGTAAGGTAAGGTTAGGTTAGATTAGATTAGATTAGGTAAGGTCAGGTCAGGTAAGGTAAGGTAAGGTTAGGTTAGATTAGATTAGGTAAGGTCAGGTAAGGTAAGGTAAGGTAAGGTAAGGTTAGGAAAGGTAAGGTAAGGTAGGATACAGAAGCCTTCTCCTGTCTCTCTTATCTGTAGCCAGTTAGAAGTAGTTACTAAACAGCCTCGAATGGACCAAGAGGTCTGTTACTGTTTGGCTTTCCTTTGTATTCCTTTGTATTTCTTTGTATAGGGTAAGTTAAGGTTAGCATAGGTTAGGTTGAGTTAGGTTAGGTAAGGAAAGGTTAGGTTAGATTAGGGTTTGATTAGATAAGGTTAGGTTTGATTACAACGCACAAAGCATCTATCAATTATGCAAAGATTGGTAAAAGTAAAAAAACGGGAAAAAAGATGGATATGTTTTCCCCTTCACCCTGTTAATACATTTACATGATTGATGGCGGTCATTTGTATGTATGTGACGTGAATCATAATGAAATCAGACCAACGCCAGAGGAAACGCCGCCGGTGCCACACTACAGCGAATGGCGCGGCGAGCTTTGTGCCTCTGATTATCGCTCACTGCTTTTTGAAACGGTGCGAAGTGATGAAGGTGACATCTCTCTCTCTCTCTCTCTCTCTCTCTCTCTCTCTGTGTGTGTGTGTGTGTGTGTGTGTGTGTGTGTGTGTGTGTGTGTGTGTGTGTGTGTGTGTGTGTGTGTGTGTGTAGAGAAAAGAAAAGAAAAGGAGAGGAGAGAAGACAAGGTAGAAGAGAGACAATGGAAGATAAACACACACACACACACACACACACACACACACACAGAGAGAGAGAGAGAGAGAGAGAGAGAGAGAGAGAGAGAGAGAGAGAGAGAGAGAGAGAGAGAGAGAGAGACAGGGCAAGCTTCCAACAAGACCTCATAACTGTAAAAATCACAAGACATTTGACATCGTTGATAAATATCTGCAAAAGTTATGCGTGCGAATTTAAGTAACAAATGTAGAGAGAAGCACCTGTTTGTATTAAATTCCCGTCTCTTTACATGCGTCTTGTGTGTTGATGGAGACTAAGAATATTGCTTCAGAATAAGACCAGCGACATAAGCTCGTATTCTC